>NC_056438.1:82357749-82372749 GCF_018296145.1 Oncorhynchus tshawytscha
ACATATACCAGACAGACAGACGGGTCTATAGACATATACCAGACAGACAGACGGGTCTATAGACATATACCAGACAGACAGACGGGTCTATAGACATATACCAGACAGACAGACAGGGTCTATAGACATATACCAGACAGACAGACGGGTCTATAGACATATACCAGACAGACAGACGGGTCTATAGACATATACCAGACAGACAGACGGGTCTATAGACATATACCAGACAGACAGACGGGTCTATAGACATATACCAGACAGACAGACAGGTCTATAGACATATACCAGACAGACAGGTCTATAGACATACAGTGCCTTGCGAAAGTATTCGGCCCCCTTGAACTTTGCGACCTTTTGCCACATTTCAGGCTTCAAACATAAAGATATAAAACTGTATTTTTTTGTGAAGAATCAACAACAAGTGGGACACAATCATGAAGTGGAACGACATTTATTGGATATTTCAAACTTTTTTAACAAATCAAAAACTGAAAAATTGGGCGTGCAAAATTATTCAGCCCCTTTACTTTCAGTTCAGCAAACCCCTCTCCAGAAGTTCAGTGAGGATCTCTGAATGATCCAATGTTGACCTAAATGATGATAATGACTAATGATGATAAATACAATCCACCTGTGTGTAATCAAGTCTCCGTATAAATGCACCTGCACTGTGATAGTCTCAGAGGTCCGTTAAAAGCGCAGAGAGCATCATGAAGAACAAGGAACACACCAGGCAGGTCCGAGATACTGTTGTGAAGAAGTTTAAAGCTGGATTTGGATACACAAAGATTTCCCAAGCTTTAAACATCCCAAGGAGCACTGTGCAAGCGATAATATTGAAATGGAAGGAGTATCAGACCACTGCAAATCTACCAAGACCTGGCCGTCCCTCTAAACTTTCAGCTCATACAAGGAGAAGACTGATCAGAGATGCAGCCAAGAGGCCCATGATCATTCTGGATGAACTGCAGAGATCTACAGCTGAGGTGGGAGACTCTGTCCATAGGACAACAATCCGTCGTATATTGCACAAATCTGGCCTTTATGGAAGAGTGGCAAGAAGAAAGCCATTTCTTAAAGATATCCATAAAAAGTGTTGTTTAAAGTTTGCCACAAGCCACCTGGGAGACACACCAAACATGTGGAAGAAGGTGCTCTGGTCAGATGAAACCAAAATTGAACTTTTTGGCAACAATGCAAAACGTTATGTTTGGCGTAAAAGCAACACAGCTCATCACCCTGAACACACCATCCCCACTGTCAAACATGGTGGTGGCAGCATCATGGTTTGGGCCTGCTTTTCTTCAGCAGGGACAGGGAAGATGGTTAAAATTGATGGGAAGATGGATGGAGCCAAATACAGGACCATTCTGGAAGAAAACCTGATGGAGTCTGCAAAAGACCTGAGACTGGGACGGAGATTTGTCTTCCAACAAGACAATGATCCAAAACATAAAGCAAAATCTACAATGGAATGGTTCAAAAATAAACATATCCAGGTGTTAGAATGGCCAAGTCAAAGTCCAGACCTGAATCCAATCGAGAATCTGTGGAAAGAACTGAAAACTGCTGTTCACAAATGCTCTCCATCCAACCTCACTGAGCTCGAGCTGTTTTGCAAGGAGGAATGGGAAAAAATTTCAGTCTCTCGATGTGCAAAACTGATAGAGACATACCCCAAGCGACTTACAGCTGTAATCGCAGCAAAAGGTGGCGCTACAAAGTATTAACTTAAGGGGGCTGAATAATTTTGCACGCCCAATTTTTCAGTTTTTGATTTGTTAAAAAAGTTTGAAATATCCAATAAATGTCGTTCCACTTCATGATTGTGTCCCACTTGTTGTTTATTCTTCAAAAAAAATACAGTTTTATATCTTTATGTTTGAAGCCTGAAATGTGGCAAAAGGTCGCAAAGTTCAAGGGGGCCCAATACTTTCGCAAGGCACTGTATACCAGACAGACAGACAGGTCTATAGACATATACCAGACAGACAGACAGGGGTGTCTATAGACATATACCAGACAGACAGACAGGTCTATAGACATATACCAGACAGACAGACGGGTCTATAGACATATACCAGACAGACAGACGGGTCTATAGACATATACCAGACAGACAGACAGGGGTGTCTATAGACATATACCAGACAGACAGACAGGGGTGTCTATAGACATATACCAGACAGACAGACGGGTCTATAGACATATACCAGACAGACAGACGGGTCTATAGACATATACCAGACAGACAGACGGGTCTATAGACATATACCAGACAGACAGACGGGTCTATAGACATATACCAGACAGACAGACGGGTCTATAGACATATACCAGACAGACAGACAGGTCTATAGACATATACCAGACAGACAGGTCTATAGACATATACCAGACAGACAGACGGGTCTATAGACATATACCAGACAGACAGACGGGTCTATAGACATATACCAGACAGACAGACAGGTCTATAGACATATACCAGACAGACAGACGGGTCTATAGACATATACCAGACAGACAGACAGGTCTATAGACATATACCAGACAGACAGACGGGTCTATAGACATATACCAGACAGACAGACAGGTCTATAGACATATACCAGACAGACAGACGGGTCTATAGACATATACCAGACAGACAGGCTATAGACATATACCAGACAGACAGACAGGTCTATAGACATATACCAGACAGACAGACAGGTCTATAGACATATACCAGACAGACAGACGGGTCTATAGACATATACCAGACAGACAGACGGGTCTATAGACATATACCAGACAGACAGACGGGTCTATAGACATATACCAGACAGACAGGTCTATAGACATATAACAGACAGACAGGGGTGTCTATAGACATATACCAGACAGACAGACGGGTCTATAGACATATACCAGACAGACAGGTCTATAGACATATACCTGACAGACAGGGGGTGTACAGTTAGACAGAATATAGTACAGTCTGAAGGCACATTGGACTTACAGACAGAACACAGACAGCTTTGATGGTGCTAAAATAACGTGGTGAATTTGAATTTTCTATAACAAGAGACAAAAAAAAAAGATCTTTGACAACCTTTATAGGGGAAAGATAAAAGGTTATATATAAGTTCAATAACTCAAACAGGATTGTTTTGAAATCCAATCGTGCTGCAACACATCGATAATAATGTTGCCTTTAACAAGTAATCATTTCTTAGCTGTGATGACCTCAAATATGTTGTGTTTTCATCATTTCAATATATTGTAGTTGCCTACAGGAAAACATCTGTCCTAAGTTGACATGCATTCTTTTCTAACAGGAGTTGTTTGACTAACGTCATTTTTTGTCACAACGGACAGAGGAAAAGACCGTTGTTGAAAACCATAAGTTAGAAATTGTGTTAATTACACTGAAAACCATAAGTTAGAGTCATTTCGTTAATTACACTGAAAACCATAAGTTAGAGTCATTTCGTTAATTACACTGAAAACCATAAGTTAGAGTCATTTCGTTAATTACACTGAAAACCACAAGTTAGAGTCATTTCGTTAATTACACTGAAAACCACAAGTTAGAGTCATTTCGTTAATTACACTGCACTAACAGTAGATTTAACCTACCTTTCTCTACCTCGGCACAAAAACGATCCCTAAAACCGCTACCTAACGTTTTCCTCGCACGCACACAACACCGATTCATCAAGTAGCATACGCCACAAGAGTCAAAACGAGATTATTCATATTTACCGTTACAATGGTTCGAATCCTTCCGTTTGATTGACGGCTGTACCCCCCTTTAAATCCAACACCGCCGCTTTCCCCACAACGTCCAGGATGAAACTATGCCGTCTATAATAACCGTGCAGTCGGAGGGCGTCAGTTTCTCAGCCACAACGCCGCAGACAGTCGGGCGCCTTACAGATACAGCGTCCTTTTTAACATGATCCAGGAACTAAGCAGTTAGTTGGACTGGAGACGGCTGGCTGGACCAGTAGTTTAGGCAGAACGAAGAGACACAAATCAGTGAGGCGTGGCGGGGCTGGGCAGCTCTTCAAGATAACAGAAACCAGCCACTCAGGGGTCAGGAGGAGGAGAAATATAGACTCCCTTTACGATACCGTTAAAAACCCGATGCATGAAGATGAATGTGATCAAAATATTCCTGTCTTGATCAACAATATTGTCAAGTCAGAGTCCAGATAATGTGGGCAACTTTGAATTGATAAAATAATCATTCCCCAATGTCCTCACGGACTTCTAATATATACAAACTGAACCACTGAGTCAAATCTGAACCATTGTCAAGCCTGACACAAACCTTTCCCCCAGCCATAAAACTCCCCATTAGGCAGCCATTTGTAATTGTAGTCATCATAGTGAGCAGGTCCAGCCTACGGTGCTCTTTAGGTGTGAAAGGGCCAGAAGCCATCAAGTAGCGGCCTAGACCGGACAAAACCGGACAACGCTAGGCCAATTATGCACCGCCCTATGGGACTCCCAATCACAGCCGGTTGTGATACAGCCTGGATTCGAACCAGGGTTTCTATTGTAGGGGAAGGTAGGCAATCTAACAACTCAGTATGTGACAGATGCATCCAGGAGCACAACGTCTGGTTGAACCCACTATAACAGCAACGTCTGGTTAAACCCACGATAACAGCAACGTCTGGTTGAACCCACGATAACAGCAACGTCTGGTTGAACCCACTATAACAGCAATGTCTGGTTGAACCCACTATAATAGCAACGTCTGGTTGAACCCACTATAACAGCAACAGGAGTACAATACCAGGGGCAAGCTACCCACCACTGCGACCTGTACGCTCTCGTTGGCTGGCCCTCGCTTCATACTCGTCGCCAAACCCACTGGCTCCAGGTCATCTACAAGACCCTGCTAGGTAAAGTCCCCCCTTATCTCAGCTCGCTGGTCACCATAGCAGCACCCACCTGTAGCACGCTCTCCGGCAGGTATATCTCTCTGGTCACCCCCAAAACCAATTCTTACTTTGGCCGCCTCTCCTTCCAGTTCTCTGCTGCCAATGACTGGAACGAACTACAAAAATCTCTGAAACTGGAAACACTTATCTTCCTCACTATCTTTAAGCACCAGCTGTCAGAGCATCTCACAGATTACTGCACCTGTACATAGCCTATCTATAATTTAGCCCAAACAACTACCTCTTCCCCTATTGTATTTATTTATTTAGCTACCATTCCAGTGTTTATTTTTTAAATATTTTTTTAACTTGCTATATTGTATTTACTTCGCCACCATGGCCTTTTTTTGCCTTTACCTCTCTTATCTCACCTCATTTGCTCACATCGTATATAGACTCATTTTTCTACTGTATCATTGACTGTATGGTTAAATAAAGGTGAAATAAAATACAAAAGCTTCCTGCCATCCAGGACCAGGCGGTGTCAGAGGAAGGCCCTAACGAAGGAAGGCGGTGTCAGAGGAAGGCCCTAAAGAAGGAAGGCGGTGTCAGAGGAAGGCCCTAAAGAAGGAAGGCGGTGTCAGAGGAAGGCCCTAACGAAGGAAGGCGGTGTCAGAGGAAGGCCCTAAAGAAGGAAGCCGGTGTCAGAGGAAGGCCCTAAAGAAGGAAGGCGGTGTCAGAGGAAGGCCCTAACGAAGGAAGGCGGTGTCAGAGGAAGGCCCTAAAGAAGGAAGGCGGTGTCAGAGGAAGGCCCTAACGAAGGAAGGCGGTGTCAGAGGAAGGCCCTAAAGAAGGAAGGCGGTGTCAGAGGAAGGCCCTAAAGAAGGAAGGCGGTGTCAGAGGAAGGCCCTAAAGAAGGAAGGCGGTGTCAGAGGAAGGCCCTAACGAAGGAAGGCGGTGTCAAGGAAAGCCCCCACCCTACACTGCTACTAGTCTCTGTTATTATCTATGCATAGCCACATTAACAACCCTAAGTGCATGTACATATTATCTCAATTACTACGACTAACCGGTGCCCCCGCACATTGACTCTGTACCGGTACCCCTGTATATAGCCTCCACATTGACTCTGTACCGGTACCCCCTGTATATAGCCTCCACATTGACTCTGTACCGGTACCCCCTGTATATAGCCTCCACATTGACTCTGTACCGTAACACCCTGTATATAGCCTCCACATTGACTCTGTACCGTAACACCCTGTATATAGCCTCCACATTGACTCTGTACCGGTACCCCCTGTATATAGCCTCCACATTGACTCTGTACCGGTACCCCCTGTATATAGCTTCCACATTGACTCTGTACCGGTACCCCTGTATATAGCCTCCACATTGACTCTGTACCGGTACCCCCTGTATATAGCTTCCACATTGACTCTGTACCGGTACCCCCTGTATATAGCCTCCACATTGACTCTGTACCGGTGCCCCCTGTATATAGCTTCCACATTGACTCTGTACCGTAATACCCTGTATACAGCCTCCACATTGACTCTGTACCGGTACCCCCTGCATTTCACTGTGAGGTCTACACCTGTTGTATTCAGCATTTCACTGTAAGGTCTACACCTGTTGTATTCGGGCTCATGTAACAAATACAACTTGCTTTGAACAGTAGCTAGATTTTGGGACGTCATTAGTGGAATGATTTGTGTATGTCGCCACCTACTGGAAAGACACAGTTCTGCCATCGGCAGAGATTTGTCTCAAAATAATAAACACCCCTTCCCTGAACACATAAAACACCAGCCGGACGACTCATCAACATCGCTGCGGCCAAACGCCACGCCCACTAGCGTTTATTGCACGGAGATTTGAGGGTTTATTTATTCGCGAAAGACGAAACAGCACAGATATGTCGTAAAACAGTGTGCAGGGGCCTGTTGCACAAAAGTAGAATTAAGACATCCGGGATAAATGACTCAGCTGAGCTCAATGAAGCCAAAACATGTGCGTCCAGGCTTAATTGGTTGCACAAAGACCAAGCCAGGATGAGCAGACACGGATTCATTAAGCCAGGTGAAACCAATCCTGGATAGGTGCGCGCTCACGGCTCACTCAAATAGACCCCGCCACAGATCACAGATTAACTGATTTACCATGGCAACTAGAGCCGCGTACTTTTCCCCGTCGGAAGCACAAATCCTCATGGAGGCATACGAGGAGGTAAAAGATATAATTAAGAAGAAAGGCAACACCGCCACAGTGATAAAGCAAAGAGAAAAAGCGTGGCAAAGTATTGCAGACCGCCTGAATGCGTAAGTAGTGCACAATTACACACTCACCGCTCCGCTGAAACATCACAATTACAATTCAAATATTTAATTCACATCTCCAAAAATGCAGTTGTACTGTAATTATGAAACGGTTAAATTTTTTATTGAAATGCACTGCAGATATGAGTGAAATTGTGTAAAGTAACTCCATCACACTGTATAAAGCTATGATACATTTTTTGATATTTTTACTGAAAACAAGACAAAAATACCAAGTAATTTTTTGCAGTGTGACTCCATTAAGTGTGTGTGTGTGTGTGTGTGTGTGTGTGTGTGTGTGTGTGTGTGTGTGTGTGTAGATTAAACATGAACGGGCCAAAACGGACATGGCAGCAGGTCAAAATCAAATACAAGAACATTCTGCAGAATGGTATGGTCCCTGACTAATATTTAACAAAGCACAAGCATATATTGTACCCAGAAGGTGCCTGCTCACACATTGTCTGTACTGTTTTAGCAGTGAAAAAGAATACCCACAGACAAGGCACGGGTGGTGGGTCACCAAAGGCTGACCTTACCCCAGCAGAGGACATGGCCTTGGAGCTAAATAAAGGCAGGCCCGTCTTAGAGGGGATCCCTGGGGGAAAGAGACGAGCATAGGTTCCTCCCAAGATGCCACCCGCTTCATTCAAGGTATGTCCTTCCATCTCTACATGGGATACAACCACATTCATATTGAATCAATTTGGACTGTCTGACTTTGGTTTACCTATTGCCTTGCAGTGTCTGGCAGCACTGTGTTCCTGTTAGAGCCACCAGCACAAGCACCAGACGATGCTGATCCAGTGAGTACTCCATCAAAGGCATACTGTAGGCCTGGCATGTCTTGTCTACTAGCTTCAATATGAATCCGATTAAATGTGATAGGGTGAAGGCCCCAGTGCAGCAGCAACAGCACATGATGGAGACGATGATGAGGAGGAGACCATCTCTCTGGATTCCAGAAGGCATGAGGTATCATGTTAAGACTGTGAAAGTACTATTTACTCTACAATGGTGAGGAGTCTTCATCAAAATCAAAAAATCTAATTTCTTTTACAGGACCCAGATGCTATACAGTGGGAAAACCAGCCTGGCAACATAGTGCGTATTAATAAAAGGACACCACATCCTGCCAAATTCCAGCTGCGCTAATTGTATTGTGTTCACAGAGCTCACAAGCTATCAGAAAGTTGTATGGCAACCACCTCCGGCGCCAAATAGAACTGGCAGACATAGACATTCAGTACAAGAAGAAAAAGATGGAAAATCTTGCACTGGAGTTCGAAATAAAAAAGAGGACAATTAGGAAACTGGACCTTGAAATAAAAAAACTTGAGAGGGAGGTGAGATATGCCTTCAATGTACACTGTATGCTAACTGTAACACAAATGTATTAATCATTATTTTTCTTTCCTCCCCAGCTCCAAGAAGATGACACAGCTCAAAATAAAAATTAGGTATATTCTCGTAAAGTCAAGTGAGCCATGACATATGAGCTCTTATTGTGAGCACACAGGACGGTGGCATCTTTCTAAGGTTTTTTTATTTTCCCAGCAATCAGTACAACCAAGTCATCGTTATAAGGCATCGCCCTCTTTGCCCACCCCCCAGCACCAGGTGTGGCCACTAGCCTATATGAAGGCCCAAAATTGTGTGTTCCTTTCTGCTCTGACAATGGCATGCCCATTCGTGCGAGATGTGGTGGATGAAGAAGCACTTGTGCTGAGGAGAGCCTTCAGGCGAGAAAGGGTCTTCAGGGACCGGTTGGACCCACTGGCCTTCCCTGATGACCATCTATATGAAAGATACAGGTTTTCTGCAGATGGCATCAGGTATCTATGCAGACTACTGGGTCCCAGGATTAAGCACCGCACTGCACGGAGCCATGCACTGAGTGTGGAGCAAATGGTTTGTGTGGCCTTGCGCTTTTTGCTAGTGGAGCCTTCCTGTACTCAGTGGGGGATGCAGAACAGCTGAACAAGGCCACAATTTGCCGCACAATAAGGAGTGTGTGTCTGGCTATCAAAGCATTAGCAGATGTCTTCATCTCCTTCCCTGGCCACAGAAGACTCTGTGACATCAAAGAGGAGTTCTATAGGATTGCAGGTAAGAGGATCTACAAATTACAGGACAACTGTTAACACATAGTAGGATACTCATTACTTTGTGTGACAGGTTTCCCCAATGTCATTGGTGCAGTGGACTGCACACACATAAGGATAAAAGCCCCCTCAGGTGCCCATGAGGCCGATTTTGTGAATAGGAAATCCTTTCACAGCATTAATGTTCAGGTGAACATAACTTTTTGATATTGTCCATTGACGAACACTCTGCATTGCCAGTGATGTGCATTGATTGGTGTAATATTCCTCATCTTATGATTTCAGATGGTCTGCAATGCTGACTGTGTGATCAGCAATGTTGTGGCAAAATGGCCTGGCTCAGTCCATGACTCCAGAATCTTTCGGGCCTCTGAAATCTATCAGTGCCTATCACAAGGTAAGCCACACAACCCCTATTTATAACCATCATGGCTGTGTCAAGAATATCACTGTGTTTATGAGGTAGTAATGATGAGATTTTGTGTTGACAGGTGAATTCTCTGGTGTGTTGCTGGGAGACAGGGGGTATGGCTGCCAGCCTTTTCTCCTGACACCTTTCACAGACCCCCAGGAAGCACAGCAGGCCTACAACCATGCCCATGCCAGGACCAGGGCCAGAGTTGAAATGACCTTTGGCCTCCTGAAGGCACGCTTTCACTGCCTTCACAAATTAAGGGTCAGCCCTGTTAGGGCATGTGATATTACTGTGGCTTGTGCTGTCCTCCACAATGTGGCCTGCCTGAGGAAGGAGAGGGCCCCCAGAGTGCCACCAGCCATGGACTGGGACAATCCGACAATCTTCCCTGATGACGACAGTGGTCGGCTGCTGAGGGACCAATATGTGTTGAATTATTTTAGTTAGTATGTGTGCTTTCAATTTTGGTTAAATATGTCCTGCGGTGGCAGAGGAATTTGGTTTTTTTGGGTTCGTTTTTGACGAATTTGGCCTCTTATGATGTTTGTGCGGTATACTGTGTGTAATACAAGGCTGCAGGGAGGCTACTGCATCCATTCATTTGTCTGTTCAGTTGATGTGTATGGATTTGTCCTGCATTTATTTTAGTGTGCAGACATGCAGGGTGTGATATATACAGACCTTTGAATGTGTATGTATCATTTTGTATAATATGCTTGGATTCTGTGCTTTCCATCTTGTAGAGTCACTGTGACTTCAGTTTCGAAAGGAGCTGATGGTTTACCTGCTTTGTTTGTTCCTTTATTGAATAAGGACAAATGTTACACATTGTGTTATATTCATATGGAATGTGTATTTGTTTATATGACAGAGTACTAGGGCCACACTGAAGAAAAAGGATAAAGTCATAAATTTATGAGGCTGGTTCTTTCTGCAGAAAAGCTACATATTGTTTTTACAGTTGATACTTATGACAATGTGATACTTAATATTCTGGCACATCAGCATGTCTTTGTTTATGAAACCATACTGAAGTACAATTTCACGAAATGCCCCACATCTGTCATTTTAACAACTGTCCTCCTTTAAAACAACTGGTTACAATATTATGACTTGTGTTTTTTTCCCCTCTGTGGCCCTAATATTCTATAATTTTATATATAGCCTTATAGTCTATGGGAAACTGTAAATTAATGATAGCAACATCATCTAAAAATCATTGAAATTAATGATCACAAACGTTTAAATAATAACACTGGGTCTAGTTATGTGATAACAATGTATAGTGAGCAGTGAAATAACTATTGGTTTCCATTTGTGGTGACTGCTGACTGACATTAGGGATGAGATTAAATAGATCCTGGAATTTAGCCTGGTCTGGAGCAGGCTAGCTCCACAGAATAAATCTCCATGGTAATTTATACCATAACATATCCTCCTGCCCCCTATCCATCTTTAGTGCAGCCAGGATCACCAAGATATCCTGGCTTAATCCCTTATCCTAGTTTTGTGCAACAGGCCCCAGGTTGGAAGACCTAAAGGGTTGATATGACAATCACGCCACATATAGAAGTACTACAAAATTAAAAATAAAGGTTTGTTCAATCAGTTGAACAAATTATATTCATTATAAAATTGTACATTACTTAGTATATAAGAAAAAAACATGTGGGAGTGTGTAAATCAGGCTATATGGAGGGGAATATTGGGTAGTTTGGTTCATCAGGCTGACCTCCAGTCTTCATGGTTCATCAGGCTGACCTCCAGTCTTCATGGAGGAGATTACTGAGTAGTTTGGTTCATCAGGCTGACCTCCAGTCTTCATGGAGGAGATTACTGAGTAGTTTGGTTCATCAGGCTGACCTCCAGTCTTCATGGAGGAGATTACTGAGTAGTTTGGTTCATCAGGCTGACCTCCAGTCTTCATGGTTCATCAGGCTGACCTCCAGTCTTCATGGTTCATCAGGCTGACCTCCAGTCTTCATGGTTCATCAGGCTGACCTCCAGTCTTCATGGTTCATCAGGCTGACCTCCAGTCTTCATGGTTCATCAGGCTGACCTCCAGTCTTCATGGTTCATCAGGCTGACCTCCAGTCTTCATGGTTCATCAGGCTGAACTCCAGTCTTCATGGTTCATCAGGCTGACCTCCAGTCTTCATGGTTCATCAGGCTGACCCCCAGTCTTCATGGAGGAGATTACTGAGTAGTTTGGTTCATCAGGCTGACCTCCAGTCTTCATGGAGATTACTGAGTAGTTTTGGTTCATCAGGCTGACCTCCAGTCTTTGCTTGAAGTTAGAGGGATCATGAGGTTTTGGCAATAAGATGATAAGAATGGTACCTCTGTATCTGATAGAGAATTGACCATGTGAGGTGCAGCAGTGTGAAGGTTTTCACAATGTCTCGTGTTATACAGACGGATTTCAGAATTAACCTGGAAGAATCCATTGAAGGGTAAACTGCCCGGGTGGTATAAGTATTTGTAGATTAAAGTGCATAATTGGCAAAGTGTAGCAATGAATAAAACACTATATAGCAACGGTTTGGCAATACAACACTAGAAAAAGGTTGAGATGACACATAAAAAAACCAGCAAGACATTATTTTAATTCACAACCAATAAAATTTATTTAATTATATTACAAATATGTACATGTCATGTAACAAGTAAAATATTAAAATAGACCTTTTTTAGAACGATTGTTCAAAAGGCAATATGTTGAAAAAAATAGTTTTTGTTGTTGTGATCTCACATCGAAACTGTAAAAGTTTAGCTTTTTTCATCTCCCATTTCTATAGAAGAATTTTGCCACAACAAAATGGTTATTCTTTTAATGTGTGCGAGACACCACCTAAAAAAGAACACACGGGAGGTTGAGGAACTGTACAGTGATGTGTCCAAACAGTACCCTAGTCCCTATATCGTTTAGACCAGGGCCCGCATAGTTCACTAATATATCTGAATATTTTTTAAATGAGTACCACTTCAGCGCTGTGGCGACACTCTAGACCCCAACAGCACCCAGACTGCTCAAATCATAGGCCTAACAAATCCGATTTGAGCCTAATAATGATGTTGAATGCCTCAAGAGGAATTGTAGGCTATAGCCAGCTATGGGTACTTGGTAATTAGCTGTTTTTCTTTCACTAGCTAACTAAAAATACATTTAAAATGTACAAATCAGGGCTTTCTGACAAGGTGGGACTGATGTAGGACTAAGGTTGGGGGGGGGGGGTCAGTCAACTTCAACCTCAGGAAATTGGAGCACTTTTGAAAAACCTGTAACTCCTCTCCTGAAACCTAGTCTTAAATTATAATCAAACAAGAAGTCTTGTGTTTGCTCTTAAATTAAATTGTGGTGGTCTCAGTAACACATTTTTCTAGGTTCAATTTAGGGGTAATGACTATTCTTGTATTTGCAGATCTAATCTTCTTCTTTTCCCCAATTTCATGGTATCCAATTGGTAGTTACAGTCTCATCCCTGCAACTCCCGTACGGACTCGGGAGAGGCGAAGGTCGAGAGCCGTGCGTCCTCCGAAACACAAACCAACCAAGCCACACCGCTTCTTGACATAATGCCCACTTAACCCGGAAGCCAAACCGGAGGAAACACCGTACACCTGACGACCGTGTCAACGTGCACTGCGCCCGGTCTGCCAGAGGAGTCGCTAGAGCGCGATGGGACAAGGATCATCCCTGCCCGGCCAAACCTCCCCTAAGGACGCTGGGCCAATTGTGCGCCGCCCCATGGTTCTCCTGGTCACAGCCGGCAGCGACAGTCTGTATTTGAACCCAGAATCTCTGGTGGCACAGCCTTAGAGCATTTACACTGTGCCACCCCGGTAATGACTATTCTAACAAATAACTGTCTTTATGTCCTTAGTCAGTCAAATATAAACTGGCTTCTTTATTTTGTTGTTTGTGGAGAAAATTCAGAATAATGAAATTACTGCAATGTACTCGTTAACATAATGCCTGCTAATGTTTAACAGTCTGACATACCTTCATAGAAAAGGTATCAGCGGAAACAGCAGCTCTCTGCCATGTCTGTTCCACACGGCGACGCGCACTGAACTTCAGCAACACGTTTCCTTCTTCTCGTTAATGCGCTCCCGACCTACTACCACGACGGAAATCAAAATGTGCAGCCAAGAACGTGTTCTCGCTTAGTTGACTAAACGCTGTAGCTAACTACCTTTGCCGTAATGACCCCTCAGCAAAGGAGCAAACTACCTAAAAAAAAAAACTCATTCTGCAAACTAGAAGCCTGTTCATATGTATTTTACAGTTGTTTTTCATAGCAGAGTACTTTGCCTATGTTACGCAAACTGCACGCAGGTTGGCAGGTCTGCAATACTTTTTGACAAGAGCCTGCATAGGGCCCTGGTCTAAAGTAGTGCACTATATAGGAAATAGGGTGCCATTTGGGGTCAAAAGTAGCGCACTATATAGGGAATAGGGTCCCATTTCAGACACAAACTTTGTGAAAGGACAGAACAAAACGAAAGGGAAAGAGCTGAGTGACTTCAGTTAAACCTCCATCACAACAGTCCACGGTAGAGCTTCTTCTGGGATCAGGAAATAAGAGCTACAAACGGCAACAGCATCCAAATCACCAGTCAAAGAAATAACACGTTGATGTGGTGCGTGGATCCAACTCCAAAAAACAAAAAAACAAAACAAAAATGATAGAACCAGAAGGAACAACAGAATCTGACCCCGACATTCTCAAAGAGTTACGCCAACAACATTGATTTCAACAACAGTAACAACAACAACAAGGACCTTGACAGAGAGAAAGAGCACACGGACTCAATAAAAATTTTAAATTAAATTTTGGTCCATTAAAACAGACGAAAACTTCTAAAAAGAAAAAAAAGAGTTTTACAATCAAAATATTTATTAGTTATTTTTTTCTGTACAAGTTTCAAACCATCATTACATGGGTTATTTACAAATGCACAATCTGTCTGTAGAAAATAAGTTAAAAAAGCAAGTCTGTGTACGATGTAATAAACACTTAAAAACAAAAGCTGAATTTAAATGGGTTTTTTTTTCTCCTTCTCCTGTTTTGTAACCCTGCTCGACGAGGGAGGTGCAGGGGGCAGAGAGATGGTCGACTCCATAGGGAACATCAGGAGGTGTAGAGGGCAGAGAGATGGTCGACTCCATAGGGAACATCAGGAGGTGTAGAGAGATGGTCGACTCCATAGGGAACATCAGGAGGTGCAGAGAGATGGTCGACTCCATAGGGAACATCAGGAGGTGCAGAGAGATG
>NC_056438.1:82389780-82402280 GCF_018296145.1 Oncorhynchus tshawytscha
GGGGGTGTACAGTTAGACAGAATATAGTACAGTCTGAAGGCACATTGGACTTACAGACAGAACACAGACAGCTTTGATGGTGCTAAAATAACGTGGTGAATTTGAATTTTCTATAACAAGAGACAAAAAAAAAAGATCTTTGACAACCTTTATAGGGGAAAGATAAAAGGTTATATATAAGTTCAATAACTCAAACAGGATTGTTTTGAAATCCAATCGTGCTGCAACACATCGATAATAATGTTGCCTTTATTATATGTAACAAGTAATCATTTCTTAGCTGTGATGACCTCAAATATGTTGTGTTTTCATCATTTCAATATATTGTAGTTGCCTACAGGAAAACATCTGTCCTAAGTTGACATGCATTCTTTTCTAACAGGAGTTGTTTGACTAACGTCATTTTTTGTCACAACGGACAGAGGAAAAGACCGTTGTTGAAAACCATAAGTTAGAAATTGTGTTAATTACACTGAAAACCATAAGTGACAGTCATTTCGTTAATTACACTGAAAACCACAAGTTAGAGTCATTTCGTTAATTACACTGCACTAACAGTAGATTTAACCTACCTTTCTCTACCTCGGCACAAAACGATCCCTAAAACCGCTACCTAACGTTTTCCTCGCACGCACACAACACCGATTCATCAAGTAGCATACGCCACAAGAGTCAAAACGAGATTATTCATATTTACCGTTACAATGGTTCGAATCCTTCCGTTTGATTGACGGCTGTACCCCCCTTTAAATCCAACACCGCCGCTTTCCCCACAACGTCCAGGATGAAACTATGCCGTCTATAATAACCGTGCAGTCGGAGGGCGTCAGTTTCTCAGCCACAACGCCGCAGACAGTCGGGCGCCTTACAGATACAGCGTCCTTTTTAACATGATCCAGGAACTAAGCAGTTAGTTGGACTGGAGACGGCTGGCTGGACCAGTAGTTTAGGCAGAACGAAGAGACACAAATCAGTGAGGCGTGGCGGGGCTGGGCAGCTCTTCAAGATAACAGAAACCAGCCACTCAGGGGTCAGGAGGAGGAGAAATATAGACTCCTTTACGATACCGTTAAAACCCGATGCATGAAGATGAATGTGATCAAAATATTCCTGTCTTGATCAACAATATTGTCAAGTCAGAGTCCAGATAATGTGGGCAACTTTGAATTGATAAAATAATCATTCCCCAATGTCCTCACGGACTTCTAATATATACAAACTGAACCACTGAGTCAAATCTGAACCATTGTCAAGCCTGACACAAACCTTTCCCCCAGCCATAAAACTCCCCATTAGGCAGCCATTTGTAATTGTAGTCATCATAGTGAGCAGGTCCAGCCTACGGTGCTCTTTAGGTGTGAAAGGGCCAGAAGCCATCAAGTAGCGGCCTAGACCGGACAAAACCGGACAACGCTAGGCCAATTATGCACCGCCCTATGGGACTCCCAATCACAGCCGGTTGTGATACAGCCTGGATTCGAACCAGGGTTTCTATTGTAGGGGAAGGTAGGCAATCTAACAACTCAGTATGTGACAGATGCATCCAGGAGCACAACGTCTGGTTGAACCCACTATAACAGCAACGTCTGGTTAAACCCACGATAACAGCAACGTCTGGTTGAACCCACGATAACAGCAACGTCTGGTTGAACCCACTATAACAGCAATGTCTGGTTGAACCCACGA
The DNA here is from genome assembly GCF_018296145.1 of Oncorhynchus tshawytscha. Taxonomy (NCBI): domain Eukaryota; kingdom Metazoa; phylum Chordata; class Actinopteri; order Salmoniformes; family Salmonidae; genus Oncorhynchus; species Oncorhynchus tshawytscha. The sequence goes on from NC_056438.1 coordinate 82,391,467, forward strand.
TAACAGCAACGTCTGGTTGAACCCACTATAACAGCAATGTCTGGTTGAACCCACTATAACAGCAATGTCTGGTTGAACCCACTATAATAGCAACGCCTGGTTGAACCCACTATAACAGCAACGCCTGGTTGAACCCACGATAACAGCAACGTCTGGTTGAACCCACTATAACAGCAATGTCTGGTTGAACCCACGATAACAGCAACGTCTGGTTGAACCCACTATAACAGCAATGTCTGGTTGAACCCACTATAATAGCAACGTCTGGTTGAACCCACTATAACAGCAACGTCTGGTTGAACCCACGATAACAGCAACGTCTGGTTGAACCCACTATAACAGCAATGTCTGGTTGAACCCACTATAATAGCAACGTCTGGTTGAACCCACTATAACAGCAATGTCTGGTTGAACCCACTATAATAGCAACGTCTGGTTGAACCCACTATAACAGCAACAGGAGTACAATACCAGGGGCAAGCTACCCACCACTGCGACCTGTACGCTCTCGTTGGCTGGCCCTCGCTTCATACTCGTCGCCAAACCCACTGGCTCCAGGTCATCTACAAGACCCTGCTAGGTAAAGTCCCCCCTTATTTCAGGTCGCTGGTCACCATAGCAGCACCCACCTGTAGCACGCTCTCCGGCAGGTATATCTCTCTGGTCACCCCCAAAACCAATTCTTACTTTGGCCGCCTCTCCTTCCAGTTCTCTGCTGCCAATGACTGGAACGAACTACAAAAATCTCTGAAACTGGAAACACTTATCTTCCTCACTATCTTTAAGCACCAGCTGTCAGAGCATCTCACAGATTACTGCACCTGTACATAGCCTATCTATAATTTAGCCCAAACAACTACCTCTTCCCCTATTGTATTTATTTATTTAGCTACCATTCCAGTGTTTATTTTTAAATATTTTTTTAACTTGCTATATTGTATTTACTTCGCCACCATGGCCTTTTTTTGCCTTTACCTCTCTTATCTCACCTCATTTGCTCACATCGTATATAGACTCATTTTTCTACTGTATCATTGACTGTATGGTTAAATAAAGGTGAAATAAAATACAAAAGCTTCCTGCCATCCAGGACCAGGCGGTGTCAGAGGAAGGCCCTAACGAAGGAAGGCGGTGTCAGAGGAAGGCCCTAAAGAAGGAAGGCCGTGTCAGAGGAATGCCCTAACGAAGGAAGGTGGTGTCAGAGGAAGGCCCTAAAGAAGGAAGGCAGTGTCAGCCCTAAAGAAGGAAGGCGGTGTCAGAGGAAGGCCCTAACGAAGGAAGGCGGTGTCAGAGGAAGGCCCTAAAGAAGGAAGGCGGTGTCAGAGGAAGGCCCTAAAGAAGGAAGGCGGTGTCAGAGGAAGGCCCTAACGAAGGAAGGCGGTGTCAGAGGAAGGCCCTAACGAAGGAAGGCGGTGTCAGAGGAAGGCCCTAACGAAGGAAGGCGGAGTCAGAGGAAGGCCCTAAAGAAGGAAGGCGGTGTCAGAGGAAGGCCCTAAAGAAGGAAGGCGGTGTCAGAGGAAGGCCCTAACGAAGGAAGGCGGTGTCAGAGGAAGGCCCTAAAGAAGGAAGGCGGTGTCAGAGGAAGGCCCTAACGAAGGAAGGCGGTGTCAGAGGAAGGCCCTAAAGAAGGAAGGCGGTGTCAGAGGAAGGCCCTAACGAAGGAAGGCGGTGTCAGAGGAAGGCCCTAACGAAGGAAGGCAGTGTCAGAGGAAGGCCCTAAAGAAGGAAGGCGGTGTCAGAGGAAGGCCCTAAAGAAGGAAGGCGGTGTCAGAGGAAGGCCCTAATGAAGGAAGGCGGTGTCAGAGGAAGGCCCTAAAGAAGGAAGGCGGTGTCAGAGGAAGGCCCTAAAGAAGGAAGGCGGTGTCAGAGGAAGGCCCTAACGAAGGAAGGCGGTGTCAGAGGAAGGCCCTAAAGAAGGAAGGCGGTGTCAGAGGAAGGCCCTAACGAAGGAAGGTGGTGTCAGAGGAAGGCCCTAAAGAAGGAAGGCGGTGTCAGAGGAAGGCCCTAAAGAAGGAAGGCGGTGTCAGAGGAAGGCCCTAACGAAGGAAGGCAGTGTCAGAGGAAGGCCCTAAAGAAGGAAGGCGGTGTCAGAGGAAGGCCCTAAAGAAGGAAGGCGGTGTCAGAGGAAGGCCCTAAAGAAGGAAGGCGGTGTCAGAGGAAGGCCCTAAAGAAGGAAGGCGGTGTCGAGGAAAGCCCCCCCACCCTACACTGCTACTAGTCTCTGTTATTATCTATGCATAGCCACATTAACAACCCTAAGTGCATGTACATATTATCTTAATTACCACGACTAACCGGTGCCCCCGCACATTGACTCTGTACCGGTACCCTCTGTATATAGCCTCCACATTGACTCTGTACCGGTACCCCCAGTATATAGCCTCCACATTGACTCTGTACCGGTACCCCCAGTATATAGCCTCCACATTGACTCTGTACCGGTACCCCCTGTATATAGCCCCCACACATTGACTCTGTACCGGTACCCCCTGTATATAGCCTCCACATTGACTCTGTACCGGTACCCCTGTATATAGCTTCCACATTGACTCTGTACCGGTACCCCCTGTATATAGCCTCCACATTGACTCTGTACCGGTACCCCCTGTATATAGCCTCCACATTGACTCTGTACCATAACACCCTGTATATAGTCTCCACACTGACTCTGTACCGGTACCCCCTGTATATAGCCTCCACACTGACTCTGTACTGGTGCCCCTGTATATAGCCTCCACATTGACTCTGTACTGGTACCCCCTGTATATAGCCTCCACATTGACTCTGTACCAGTACCCCCTGTATATAGCCTCCACATTGACTCTGTACCGGTACCCCTGTATATAGCCTCCACATTGACTCTGTACTGGTACCCCTGTATATAGCCTCCACATTGACTCTGTATCGGTACCCCTGTATATAGCCTCCACATTGACTCTGTACCGGTACCCCCTGTATATAGCCTCCACATTGACTCTGTACCGGTACCCCCTGTATATAGCCTCCACATTGACTCTGTACCGGTACAACCTGTGTAAAGCCTCCACATTGACTCTGTACCGTAACACCATAGGTGGTCGAAAGAGATATCCCTCTAGTGGTGTGGGGGCTGTGCTTTGGCAAAGTGGGTGGGGTTATATCCTTCCTGGTTGGCCCTGTCCGGGGGTATCATCGGATGGGGCCACAGTGTCTCCTGACCGCTCCTGTCTCAGCCTCCAGTATTTATGCTGCAGTAGTTTGTGGGGGGGCTAGGGTCAGTCTGTTATATCTGGAGTACGTCTCCTGTCTTATCCGGTGTCCTGTGTGAATTTAAGTATGCTGTCTCTAATTCTCACTTTCTCTCTTTCTTTTTCTCTCGGAGGACCTGAGCCCTAGGACCATGCCTCAGGACTACCTGGCATGATGACTCCTTGTTGTCCCAAGTCTACCTGACCGTGCTGCTGCTCCAGTTTCAACTGTTCTGCCTGCGGCTATGGAGCCCTGACCTGTTCACTGTGATTATTATTATTTGACCATGCTGGTCATTTCTGAACATTTGAAAATCTTGGCCATGTTCTGTTATTATCTCCACCCGGCACAGTCAGAAGAGGACTGGCCACCCCACATAGCCTGGTTCCTCTCTAGGTTTCTTCCTAGGTTTTGGCCTTTCCAGGGAGTTTTTCCTAGCCACCGTGCTTCTACACCTGCATTGCTTGCTGTTTGGGGTTTTAGGCTGGGTTTCTGTACAGCACTTTGAGATATCAGCTGATGTAAGAAGGGCCATATAAATACATTTTATTTGATGATTTGATTTAGCCCGCTATTGTTATTTACTACTGCTCTTTAATTATTTGTTTTTCTTATTGTTTTTCTTACTTTTTATTTTACTATATATATTTTTTAGGTATTTTCTTAAAACTGCATTGATGGTTAAGTACTTGTAATCAGCATTTCACTGTGAGGTCTACCTACACCTGTTGTATTCAGCATTTCACTGTAAGGTCTACTACACCTGTTGTATTCAGCATTTCACTGTGAGGTCTACTACACCTGTTGTATTCAGCATTTCACTGTGAGGTCTACTACACCTGTTGTATTCAGCATTTCACTGTGAGGTCTACCTACACCTGCTGTACTCGGCATTTCACTGTAAGGTCTACTACACCTGTTGTATTCAGCATTTCACTGTGAGGTCTACTACACCTGTTGTATTCAGCATTTCACTGTAAGGTCTACTACACCTGTTGTATTCAGCATTTCACTGTGAGGTCTACTACACCTGTTGTATTCAGCATTTCACTGTGAGGTCTACTACACCTGTTGTATTCAGCATTTCACTGTAAGGTCTACCTACACCTGTTGTATTCAGCATTTCACTGTGAGGTCTACTACACCTGTTGTATTCAGCATTTCACTGTGAGGTCTACTACACCTGTTGTATTCAGCATTTCACTGTGAGGTCTACTACACCTGTTGTATTCAGCATTTCACTGTGAGGTCTACTACACCTGTTGTATTCAGCATTTCACTGTAAGGTCTACCTACACCTGTTGTATTCAGCATTTCACTGTGAGGTCTACTACACCTGTTGTATTCAGCATTTCACTGTAAGGTCTACCTACACCTGTTGTATTCAGCATTTCACTGTAAGGTCTAATGCACCTGTTGTATTCAGCATTTCACTGTAAGGTCTACACCTGTTGTATTCAGCATTTCACTGTAAGGTCTACTACACCTGTTGTATTCAGCATTTCACTGTAAGGTCTACTACACCTGTTGTATTCAGCATTTCACTGTGAGGTCTACCTACACCTGTTGTATTCAGCATTTCACTGTGAGGTCTACCTACACCTGTTGTATTCAGCATTTCACTGTAAGGTCTACTGCACCTGTTGTATTCAGCATTTCACTGTAAGGTCTACACCTGTTGTATTCAGCATTTCACTGTAAGGTCTACACCTGTTGTATTCAGCATTTCACTGTAAGGTCTACACCTGTTGTATTCAGCATTTCACTGTAAGGTCTACACCTGTTGTATTCAGCATTTCACTGTAAGGTCTACTACACCTGTTGTATTCAGCATTTCACTGTAAGGTCTACTGCACCTGTTGTATTCAGCATTTCACTGTAAGGTCTACACCTGTTGTATTCAGCATTTCACTGTAAGGTCTACACCTGTTGTATTCAGCATTTCACTGTAAGGTCTACTACACCTGTTGTATTCAGCATTTCACTGTAAGGTCTACACCTGTTGTATTCAGCATTTCACTGTAAGGTCTACTACACCTGTTGTATTCAGCATTTCACTGTAAGGTCTACTGCACCTGTTGTATTCAGCATTTCACTGTAAGGTCTACACCTGTTGTATTCAGCATTTCACTGTAAGGTCTACTACACCTGTTGTATTCAGCATTTCACTGTAAGGTCTACTACACCTGTTGTATTCAGCATTTCACTGTAAGGTCTACACCTGTTGTATTCAGCATTTCACTGTGAGGTCTACTACACCTGTTGTATTCAGCATTTCACTGTAAGGTCTACCTACACCTGTTGTATTCAGCATTTCACTGTGAGGTCTACTACACCTGTTGTATTCAGCATTTCACTGTGAGGTCTACTACACCTGTTGTATTCAGCATTTCACTGTGAGGTCTACTACACCTGTTGTATTCAGCATTTCACTGTGAGGTCTACTACACCTGTTGTATTCAGCATTTCACTGTAAGGTCTACCTACACCTGTTGTATTCAGCATTTCACTGTGAGGTCTACTACACCTGTTGTATTCAGCATTTCACTGTAAGGTCTACCTACACCTGTTGTATTCAGCATTTCACTGTAAGGTCTAATGCACCTGTTGTATTCAGCATTTCACTGTAAGGTCTACACCTGTTGTATTCAGCATTTCACTGTAAGGTCTACTACACCTGTTGTATTCAGCATTTCACTGTAAGGTCTACTACACCTGTTGTATTCAGCATTTCACTGTGAGGTCTACCTACACCTGTTGTATTCAGCATTTCACTGTGAGGTCTACCTACACCTGTTGTATTCAGCATTTCACTGTAAGGTCTACTGCACCTGTTGTATTCAGCATTTCACTGTAAGGTCTACACCTGTTGTATTCAGCATTTCACTGTAAGGTCTACACCTGTTGTATTCAGCATTTCACTGTAAGGTCTACACCTGTTGTATTCAGCATTTCACTGTAAGGTCTACACCTGTTGTATTCAGCATTTCACTGTAAGGTCTACTACACCTGTTGTATTCAGCATTTCACTGTAAGGTCTACTGCACCTGTTGTATTCAGCATTTCACTGTAAGGTCTACACCTGTTGTATTCAGCATTTCACTGTAAGGTCTACACCTGTTGTATTCAGCATTTCACTGTAAGGTCTACTACACCTGTTGTATTCAGCATTTCACTGTAAGGTCTACACCTGTTGTATTCAGCATTTCACTGTAAGGTCTACTACACCTGTTGTATTCAGCATTTCACTGTAAGGTCTACTGCACCTGTTGTATTCAGCATTTCACTGTAAGGTCTACACCTGTTGTATTCAGCATTTCACTGTAAGGTCTACTACACCTGTTGTATTCAGCATTTCACTGTAAGGTCTACTACACCTGTTGTATTCAGCATTTCACTGTAAGGTCTACACCTGTTGTATTCAGCATTTCACTGTAAGGTCTACTACACCTGTTGTATTCAGCATTTCACTGTAAGGTCTACTACACCTGTTGTATTCAGCATTTCACTGTAAGGTCTACACCTGTTGTATTCAGCATTTCACTGTAAGGTCTACACCTGTTGTATTCAGCATTTCACTGTAAGGTCTACACCTGTTGTATTCGGGCTCATGTAACAAATACAACTTGATTTGAACAGTAGCTAGATTTTGGGACGTCATTAGTGGAATGATTTGTGTATGTCGCCACCTACTGGAAAGACACAGTTCTGCCATCGGCAGAGATTTGTCTCAAAATAATAAACACCCCTTCCCTGAACACATAAAACACCAGCCGGACGACTCATCAACATCGCTGCGGCCAAACGCCACGCCCACTAGCGTTTATTGCACGGAGATTTGAGGGTTTATTTATTCGCGAAAGACGAAACAGCACAGATATGTCGTAAAACAGTGTGCAGGTTGGAAGACCTAAAGGGTTGATATGACAATCACGCCACATATAGAAGTACTACAAAATTTAAAATAAAGGTTTGTTCAGTTAAACAAATTATATTCATTATAAAATTGTACATTACTTAGTATATAAGAAAAAAAAACATGTTTGATTATGTGTGTGTGTGTGGGTGTGTAAATCAGGCTATATGGAGGGGAATATTGGGTAGTTTGGTTCATCAGGCTGACCTCCAGTCTTCATGGTTCATCAGGCTGACCCCCAGTCTTCATGGAGGAGATTACTGAGTAGTTTGGTTCATCAGGCTGACCCCCAGTCTTCATGGAGGAGATTACTGAGTAGTTTGGTTCATCAGGCTGACCCCCAGTCTTCATGGAGGAGATTACTGAGTAGTTTGGTTCATCAGGCTGACCCCCAGTCTTCATGGAGGAGATTACTGAGTAGTTTGGTTCATCAGGCTGACCTCCAGTCTTCATGGTTCATCAGGCTGACCCCCAGTCTTCATGGAGGAGATTACTGAGTAGTTTGGTTCATCAGGCTGACCCCCAGTCTTCATGGAGGAGATTACTGAGTAGTTTGGTTCATCAGGCTGACCTCCAGTCTTCATGGAGATTACTGAGTAGTTTGGTTCATCAGGCTGACCTCCAGTCTTCATGGTTCATCAGGCTGACCCCCAGTCTTCATGGAGGAGATTACTGAATAGTTTGGTTCATCAGGCTGACCCCCAGTCTTCATGGAGGAGATTACTGAGTAGTTTGGTTCATCAGGCTGACCCCCAGTCTTTGCTTGAAGTTAGAGGGATCATGAGGTTTTGGCAATAAGATGATAAGAATGGTACCTCTGTATCTGATAGAGAATTGACCATGTGAGGTGCAGCAGTGTGAAGGTTTTCACAATGTCTCGTGTTATACAGACGGATTTCAGAATTAACCTGGAAGAATCCATTGAAGGGTAAACTGCCCGGGTGGTATAAGTATTTGTAGATTAAAGTGCATAATTGGCAAAGTGTAGCAATGAATAAAACACTATATAGCAACGGTTTGGCAATACGACACTAGAAAAAGGTTGAGATGACACATAAAAAAACCAGCAAGACATTATTTTAATTCACAACCAATAAAATTTATTTAATTATATTACAAATATGTACATGTCATGTAACAAGTAAAATACTAAAATAGACCTTTTTTAGAACGATTGTTCAAAAGGCAATATGTTGAAAAAATAGTTTTTGTTGTTGTGATCTCACATCGAAACTGTAAAAGTTGAGCTTTTTTTCATCTCCCATTTCTATAGAAGAATTTTGCCACAACAAAATGGTTATTCTTTTAATGTGTGCGAGACACCACCTAAAAAGAACACACGGGAGGTTGAGGAACTGTACAGTGATGTGTCCAAAACAGTACCCTAGTCCCTATATCGTTTAGACCAGGGCCCGCATAGTTCACTAATATATCTGAATATTTTTTTTTTTTTTAAATGAGTACCACTTCAGCGCTGGCGACACTCTAGACCCCAACAGCACCCAGACTGCTCAAATCATAGGCCTAACAAATCCGATTTGAGCCTAATAATGATGTTGAATGCCTCAAGAGGAATTGTAGGCTATAGCCAGCTATGGGTACTTGGTAATTAGCTGTTTTTCTTTCACTAGCTAACTAAAAATACATTTAAAATGTACAAATCAGGGCTTTCTGACAAGGTGGGACTGATGTAGGACTAAGGTTGGGGGGTCAGTCAACTTCAACCTCAGGAAATTGGAGCACTTTTGAAAAACCTGTAACTCCTCTCCTGAAACCTAGTCTTAAATTATAATCAAACAAGAAGTCTTGTGTTTGCTCTTAAATTAAATTGTGGTGGTCTCAGTAACACATTTTTCTAGGTTCAATTTAGGGGTAATGACTATTCTTGTATTTGCAGATCTAATCTTCTTCTTTTCCCCAATTTCATGGTATCCAATTGGTAGTTACAGTCTCATCCCTGCAACTCCCGTACGGACTCGGGAGAGGCGAAGGTCGAGAGCCGTGCGTCCTCCGAAACACAAACCAACCAAGCCACACCGCTTCTTGACATAATGCCCACTTAACCCGGAAGCCAAACCGGAGGAAACACCGTACACCTGACGACCGTGTCAACGTGCACTGCGCCCGGTCTGCCAGAGGAGTCGCTAGAGCGCGATGGGACAAGGATCATCCCTGCCCGGCCAAACCCCTCCCCTAAGGACGCTGGGCCAATTGTGCGCCGCCCCATGGTTCTCCTGGTCACAGCCGGCAGCGACAGTCTGTATTTGAACCCAGAATCTCTGGTGGCACAGCCTTAGAGCATTTACACTGTGCCACCCCGGTAATGACTATTCTAACAAATAACTGTCTTTATGTCCTTAGTCAGTCAAATATAAACTGGCTTCTTTATTTTGTTGTTTGTGGAGAAAATTCAGAATAATGAAATTACTGCAATGTACTCGTTAACATAATGCCTGCTAATGTTTAACAGTCTGACATACCTTCATAGAAAAGGTATCAGCGGGAAACAGCAGCTCTCTGCCATGTCTGTTCCACACGGCGACGCGCACTGAACTTCAGCAACACGTTTCCTTCTTCTCGTTAATGCGCTCCCGACCTACTACCACGACGGAAATCAAAATGTGCAGCCAAGAACGTGTTCTCGCTTAGTTGACTAAACGCTGTAGCTAACTACCTTTGCCGTAATGACCCCTCAGCAAAGGAGCAAACTACCTAAAAAAAAAAACTCATTCTGCAAACTAGAAGCCTGTTCATATGTATTTTACAGTTGTTTTTCATAGCAGAGTACTTTGCCTATGTTACGCAAACTGCACGCAGGTTGGCAGGTCTGCAATACTTTTTGACAAGAGCCTGCATAGGGCCCTGGTCTAAAGTAGTGCACTATATAGGAAATAGGGTGCCATTTGGGGTCAAAAGTAGCGCACTATATAGGGAATAGGGTCCCATTTCAGACACAAACTTTGTGAAAGGACAGAACAAAACGAAAGGGAAAGAGCTGAGTGACTTCAGTTAAACCTCCATCACAACAGTCCACGGTAGAGCTTCTTCTGGGATCAGGAAATAAGAGCTACAAACGGCAACAGCATCCAAATCACCAGTCAAAGAAATAACACGTTGATGTGGTGCGTGGATCCAACTCCAAAAACAAAAAAACAAAACAAAAATGATAGAACCAAAAGAACAACAGAATCTGACCCCGACATTCTCAAAGAGTTACGCCAACAACATTGATTTCAACAACAGTAACAACAACAACAAGGACCTTGACAGAGAGAAAGAGCACACGGACTCAATAAAAATTTTAAATTAAATTTTGGTCCATTAAAACAGACGAAAACTTCTAAAAAGAAAAAAAGAGTTTTACAATCAAAATATTTATTAGTTATTTTTTTCTGTACAAGTTTCAAACCATCATTACATGGGTTATTTACAAATGCACAATCTGTCTGTAGAAAATAAGTTAAAAAAGCAAGTCTGTGTACGATGTAATAAACACTTAAAAACAAAAGCTGAATTTAAATGGGGTTTTTTTCTCCTTCTCCTGTTTTGTAACCCTGCTCGACGAGGGAGGTGCAGGGGGCAGAGAGATGGTCGACTCCATAGGGAACATCAGGAGGTGTAGAGGGCAGAGAGATGGTCGACTCCATAGGGAACATCAGGAGGTGTAGAG
>NC_056438.1:82417280-82454780 GCF_018296145.1 Oncorhynchus tshawytscha
TGCTGGAGTACTGAAAACAGGGGAGGGTGCTGGAGTACTGAAAACAGGGGAGGGTGCTGGAGTACTGAAAACAGGAGAGGGTGCTGGAGTACTGAAAACAGGGAGGGTGCTGAAGTACTGAAAACAGGGGAGGGTGCTGGAGTACTGAAAACAGGAGAGGGTGCTGGAGTACTGAAAACAGGGGAGGGTGCTGGAGTACTGAAAACAGGGGAGGGTGCTGGAGTACTGAAAACAGGAGAGGGTGCTGGAGTACTGAAAACAGGAGAGGGTGCTGGAGTACTGAAAACAGGGGAGGGTGCTGGAGTACTGAAAACAGGGGAGGGTGCTGGAGTACTGAAAACAGGAGAGGGTGCTGGAGTACTGAAAACAGGGGAGGGTGCTGAAGTACTGAAAACAGGGGAGGGTGCTGGAGTACTGAAAACAGGAGAGGGTGCTGGAGTACTGAAAACAGGGGAGGGTGCTGGGGTACTGAAAACAGGGGAGGGTGCTGGAGTACTGAAAACAGGGAGGGTGCTGGAGTACTGAAAACAGGGGAGGGTGCTGGAGTACTGAAAACAGGAGAGGGTGCTGGAGTACTGAAAACAGGGGAGGGTGCTGGAGTACTGAAAACAGGAGAGGGTGCTGGAGTACTGAAAACAGGAGAGGGTGCTGGAGTACTGAAAACAGGAGAGGGTGCTGGAGTACTGAAAACAGGAGAGGGTGCTGGAGTACTAAAAACAGGAGAGGGTGCTGGAGTACTGAAAACAGGAGAGGGTGCTGGAGTACTAAAAACAGGAGAGGGTGCTGGAGTACTGAAAACAGGGGAGGGTGCTGGAGTACTGAAAACAGGGGAGGGTGCTGGGGTACTGAAAACAGGAGCCAATCATTTTGACTAAAATTATATTACTTGTTAAACAAAATCAATTGTATTAGTATAAAATGTTTTTTTTTTTAGCATACAATACACACTATATATACAGAAGTATGTGGACACCCCTTCAAATGAGTTGCTGACAGGTGTATACCAATCGAGCACACAGCCATGCAATCTCCATAGACAAACATTGACAGTAGAATGGCCTTACTGAAGAACTCATTGACTTTAAATGTGGCACTGTCATAGGATGCCATCTTTCCAAGAAGTCAGTTCATCAAATTTCTGCCCTGCTAGTGCTGTCCTTGGCCAACTTTAAGTGCTGTTATTGTGAAGTGGAAACGTCTAGGAGCATCAACGGCTCAGCCGTGAAGTGGTAGACCACACAAGCTCACAGAACAGGACCTTAAGAGTGCTGAAGCATGTAAAAATGATCTGTCCTCGGTTGCAACACTCACTACCGAGTTCCAAACTGCCTCTGAAAGCAACGTCAGTACGATAACTGTTCGTTGGGAGCTTCATGAAATGGGTTTCCATGGCTGAGCAGCTGCACACAAGCCTAACATCACCATGCACAATGCCAAGCGTCGGCTGGATCGGCGTAAAGTAATCTGACAGATGAATGTGGGTTTGGCGGATGCCAGGAGAACGCTACTTGCCCCAATGCATAGTGCCAACTGTAAAGTTTGGTGGAGAAGGAATAATGGTCTGGGGCTGTTTTTCATGGTTCGGGCCCCTTAGTTCCAGTGAAGGGAAATCTACAGCATATAATGACATTCTAGACGATTCTGCGCTCCCAACTTTGTGACAACAGTTTGGGAAAGGCCTTTTCCTGTTTCAGCATGAAAATGCCTAAACGCACAAAGCAAGGTCCATACAGAAATGGTTTATCGAGATCGGTGTGGAAGATGTTGCCTGGTCTGCACAGAGCCCTGACCTCCACTCCGTCGTCCAAAATCAGTGTCCGACCTCACTAATACTCTTGTGGCTGAATGGAAGCAAGTCCCTGCAGCAATGTTCCAACATCTAGTGGAAAGCCTTCCCAGAAGAGTGGAGGCTGTTATAGCAGCAATGTTGCAACATCTAGTGGAAAGCCTTCCCAGAAGAGTGGAGGCCGTTATAGCAGCAATGTTGCAACATCTAGTGGAAAGCCTTCCCAGAAGAGTGGAGGCTGTTATAGCAGCAATGTTGCAACATCTAGTGGAAAGCCTTCCCAGAAGAGTGGAGGCTGTTATAGCAGCAATGTTGCAACATCTAGTGGAAAGCCTTCCCAGAAGAGTGGAGGCTGTTATAGCAGCAATGTTCCAACATCTAGTGGAAAGCCTTCCCAGAAGAGTGGAGGCTGTTATAGCAGCAATGTTCCAACATCTAGTGGAAAGCCTTCCCAGAAGAGTAGAGGCTGTTATAGCAGCAAAGGGGGGGGACCAACTCCATATTAATACCCATGATCCTTTTTGCTCGTTTTTCAAATGAAGAAACACAATCATGTTGGACATGACTGTCGATCAAAGCTGTAAAGGAAGATTGAATAGGCTTTTGAGTAGAATTACTCCACATACCCGTTCAATGCTGTGTTGCAAGCGTAGCTTCATACGAACAACTTCCTGTTGTTTAAACATCTCCTTCAGTTGGTCCGGTAGAGACGGAGGTGGAGTTATCTGTTAAGAGAGACAAATAAACATGACAAATAAGTTCAACATTTTGAAAACTTTTAAGATTTGTTTAATAAAACCCCTTTTAAGGCTGATGTCTTGAGTCGAAGGACTTTAGCAATTAAAATAAAACATTTCCCAGAACTATACTTTTATTTTTAAACGGAGGAAACAACAAGAAACGACAAAGGGAAAAGAAACCCCGGGGACAAAAGAAAAGGACAGAAGTGTCCGTAGAGCTTTTTAGTCAAAGAGCAAAACTAATAAGTCCTGGACACTGAATCCTGACTCATATAAGAGGAGATGACTAAATGACAGTTAACAACTCCAGACTCACAGTTGGAATACAGAGTTTGCTGAGCGGGTTCCCGTCTAGCAGGTAGGAGCCAGTAAAAGTCACGTATTCGTCGTAATACTGCGGCGGCTGGGGGATGACGCTCAGCAACACTTTACGCTTCTCCTCGATCTTCTTGCGGATGTGCAGGAACTCGTAGTAAGGGTTGGCCCTCTCCGTCTGGTACGGCTGAATCTCCTCCAGCTTCAGAGAGTCAACGATGGCCGCCAGAGACTCCTGATGAGGAAGGAGAGAAGAGAGGAGATAACTTTACTGTCCCACAAGATAAGATATGTTGTCCCGAATGTCCACTCTTACAACTAGACCGACCTCTCTTTATCCCTGTCCCTCCTCCCTTTCACCTACCCACTCTCCCCCTTCTCTTCAAAACGGCAATACTCCTCTACTTCCTTTCCCTTTCCTCCTTCCTTTCTCATTCCTATTTCTTTCCTTTCTCATTCCTATTTCTTTCCTTCCCTCCTTCCTGTCTCATTCCTATTTCTTTCCTCTATCCTTCCCTCCTTCCTTTCCTTTTCCTCTATCCTTCCCTCCTTCCTTTCCTTTCCTTTCCCTTACCTCCTTCCTGTCTCATTCCTATTTCTTTCCTCTATCCTTCCCTCCTTCCTTTCCTTTTCCTCTATCCTTCCCTCCTTCCTTTCTCATTCCTATTCCTTTCCTCTATCCTTCCCTCCTTCCTTTCTCATTCCTATTCCTTTCCTCTATCCTTCCCTCCTAAAAACATCTCCTCACCCTTTCCGAGACGTACCCTTTTCCCTCTCCCTTTTCCTATCTACCAGAAGAGCCCACCTGCTGCATGCTGCCTCCAGCCTGGTTGGAGGTAGAAAACCTGGGCATCTTCCTCTTCCTGGGATGGGTCTGCTGGAAGTCCTGGTCCTCTTCCATGGTTAGGGAGAGGACCTTGGCCTTAGCCCCGGAGGAGTCAGAGTCTCTGTCCCCAGACTGGGGGGAAGAGCTAGCAGAAAACCCACTGCAGCTGTAACTACCACTACTACCACTCTGGTCTGTCCGGGAGCCCTGCTGGAAGTTACAACTCTGTCCAGAAACACTCTGGGTCTGGTCTGATCCAACAATCGAGGGAGTCTGTCCTTCTGGTCTCTCCTCAGAGGTAGGCTCTTGGCATGGCTCTGACTTCACTTCGGGGACGGTGACCATACTACTGCCCTCTGATGAAGACCAACAGCTAGCCTTTTCTGTTGACATGGCCTCAGGACCTCTCCACTTCTCAGGAGCGTCAGAAGGTTCTTCTTCTTCCTTGTGTTCAGGGCTCGAGCAGCGCGACAGAGCGGATGATGTAAGCTGGCCAGTAGGATAGTTTTTGTCCGGCTGAGGATCGCTAGGACCCACAATGTCACTGGAGAATCTGGATTTCTTACAGTCTTTACTGTTCCCATCAGTGTCCATCTCCTCTTGAGAATCCTTGGGTTTGCTGGTGGTCATCATGGAGTCCTCTGAGCTAGCGCTGGGTGGTGGGTGTTTGCTGGTGGAGGCTACTGGGTTGTCCATCCATCCAGGTCTAGACGCTCCTAACGCACTCTGAAGGCTCTCTACAGCTGCTCTGTTTTCAGCGCTGCTAGCTCCACTCTCAACTGGAGTTTTATCTTTAGAATCAAGAACCAGATCTCCATTAATCTCTGTCTTCGTCTGCTGTGAGGTCACCGTACTGGTGTTTGGAAGGAGGGTTTCCCGTGACTGGCTAGCAGAGAGAGATGTAGTTTCGGTGCTGGAGAACGGCAGTTGACAGGATAGAGAAGATAATGTCACCAGTGGCGTCATGTCCTCAGAGGGCAGGTCTTTCATGCTATATTCAGGTGCCGCACTGGAGGTCTCCACAGGGATACACTGGACGTCCCGTATTAGGAGAGGATCAGAGGTGGAAGAAAACCCTCTCTGTTCTGGCGTAGCTAGCTGTTGGACACTAGCCTGCTGAAGTGTTGAGGAGTCCTTTACGTGAGGATCGCTGGTGTTGGACGCTTGAGGTGGGAGATAGACACCTGAAGCGGTGTTCCCTTCACTCTCGGTGTTGAGATCTGCATCTGTTATTGCATTAGGAAGATTCGGAAGCATCTGAATTGGATCACTTTGACTCTGGCTCTCCTTTGGATCCGCACAGGTTTCTAAAGGCTGAACACTTGTGGACTCTTCACTGGGTTGAGCAGCAGGCACCACGGCGACCTTGGACAGAGTTTCGATAGGTTTGCACTCAGACGCCGTCGCACAGTTAGCGTCTTCGTCCAGAATAGCCCTAAGGCAAGGGGAAGCGTGTCTGCTCTGCAGCGGAGTCTGGTTGCCTTGCCCCGGCTCTTCTGGAAGACTGTTGTCGTCTTTGTCGTGAACGGCAGGATATGGGAGGAAGGAAGACAGGAGGAAAGGCAGCTGAAAGTCCTGGGAGGTTTCCAGGGTCATATCCGAGTCGTACTCAATAGGTCTCGGTGTCAGCATTGTAGCCTGACAGGAGTCTTCAGAGCTGGCCACAGAGATCATAGACACAGACCTGGACATAAGACCCGACCGCTCGCTTTCTGGCCTGGGTGACCTGCTCAAGCTGTTCTCTATACCAGCCATCAGCTTCCCACTGAGGCAGGAAAGTGCCTTCCCGTCCAGAGACATGGTCCTGGAGCTGGTGCTGTCCTTAAGGGGTTTGTCTCTGTCGCGACAGTGAACGTCGGTGGAGCCTTCAGAGCTCTTGGAGCGAAGCAATTCTTTGCTCAAGCACAGTTCTCCAGAAGACGAGGACGTAGTCTTGGCTTTGGCTTTGCTTTTGAGCTTCCCTGTGTCCGTCGTCGTAGAGGAAGGCCGTTGTTTCATCCTCTCCCGCTCCTTCTGTTTGATCTTTTCTAGGTGTTTCCGGTGCCACTGTTCAATCTCCTGGTCCTTCAGACTCAGCATGCGTTCGAAGCTGGTCTGCCTCAGGTCTTCGTTGACCAGACGTTTCTCTTTGGGCTTCTGCTCTTCCCGGGTGGCAGTCAAGGCTTTAGCTTTGGACCGGTTGTCTCGGTCAGTCTCCGTCTCGTTGGGTTTGGTCTTACTGGCCTTGCCACCCTCCTTGGAACGGTCCTTGGAACGGTCTTTGTCCCGATCTCGGTGCTTGTCCGAGTCTCTGGATTCTCGGTCTCTCCTGTCTCGGTCTTTCTCTGGCGTCTTTGGGAGGTCCTCTGTCTTTAGTAGTTTTGCTGGTAATGTCTTGCAACTTTCAGACACATAGCCCTTCTCCTCCAAGAGGAGCTTCAGGTTAGAAGAGGAGGAGGAAGATGAGGAAGCGCTGTCTTTAGATTTTTCCCTTTTCTTCTTATCGCAGTCTTTGTCTTTCTCCTTTTCCTTAGAGCGATCGGATTTACTGTGGTCCATGGATTTCTCTAAAGGTTGTTTTCCTTTCTTATCAAAGCTCGTCCTGTCTTTGTGTTCTCCCGCGTTGTACTCCCTCTCCAGCCTCTCCCTGTCACTCCTCTTATCTGGCTTGTCTTTGCTCTTCTTGTCCTTGCTCTCCTCGTATTTTTTAGTCGAGGACAAGGCTCTGAGCTTCTCAATCTCTTTGTGGTTCTTGTCACCAGGGGATGCCATCCTTTCCTTCTCCCTCTCTTTCCAGCGATCCATGGAATTCTGTGAATTCTCTGATTTCTCAGGGTGCTCAATCTTGACTTTCTTTTCTCTGTCGGGATGCTTTTTATCCGTCTTGTCAACCTCACGTTCCTTTACAGAAGGCCTCCTGTCGTATTTGTCCCGCCGGCATTTCTCAGAGGCATCCAGCTGGTCTGAATCAGCTGTAGACGTGGTCCCCGTTACCGGTTTCTCCTCCGGTTCGTCATTCACACTGGTGGAGTTACGCTGCGTCTCCTCAGGAACCGAAACCCGTACAGAGCTTAGGCACTCAGTCCTTTCCTCACGCTCACTGAGCTTCCCATCCTTTCCCCCCCTCTCCTCTTTACAGACAGCCAAGGTCTCTTTCCTCTCCTTCTTCAAGCGTTCCTCTTCTCTTCTCGGCCTTTTCTCCTTGCTGCTGATGCTAGAGGGGTGTTTTTCTTTCGTCTCTTTTCTCTCTTCCTTCACAGGAGAGCTGCCCGACGTTGAGGTATTCTGAGGAGATCCGCAGTCCTCCCTCTCCATTTTCCCTGGAGGCAAAGGGTCGTCATCGTTGAAGAAGTTCTCTTTCCAGAACTCCCGGTCGAATTCCAGGTTCCTGTGGCCGTCCTTTCTGCCGCCCTCCTTCTGCCGGTGGCGGTTCCTTTCTGGCTCATACTCCCTCCTGGGCTTGTCCTTCTCCTTGTGTTTTAACTTGTGCTTCTTGACCACCTTGCCGTCCTTATCCGTCTTCCGTAAGGCACCACCTTCAGAGATGTCCACGCTGTTGGCAACGCCGCCATCTTTATTATACGGACTGGAGCCTCCATCTTCCACCCCCGCACCACCACCAGCGTCCATGATGACGTCATTCTGGTGGTGCTTGCTCTTCTCCTTGTGCTTGCAGCCTTTACTACTGGAGCTCTCCGTGCAGAACTCAGACTCTGGGTTGTAGTGGTTGTACTTGACACCATCCGGCGGACAGGGACCTTCGGCAATCGAGACGCACGTCATCTTGGCGTTCTCCTGTTTGAGCGGGTTGGAGGACGGCTGCTTGTCGGCCAGGCCGTGGTTGAGCTTGGGGGACTTGACGGTGGCAGACAGATGGAAGAGGTGGACGGACGAGTCATCCTTGGGACTGAAGGACATCTTGAACGAGTCTTCGTCCCCACAGAGTCCCCGGTTGTTCTTGTCTGCGTGTGTCTCCGACACAGACACAGTGGCTACGGAGAACACCAGAGCTTTGCTGTTTTCCTTCCTATCCTCCTGGTTCTCCTTGTTCTTACTCTTGCTCTTGTTCTTCTTCTTTACTTTGCTGCCTTTGTCTTTCTTTTCGGAGAGGTTCTCTTTCTTAGTCCTGCTGGCGTCTGACGCCTTGTGTCCCTCCGAGCCGTGGGAACAGGTTGGAGAGCTCCTTCTCTCTGACGGCATCTCCATCTCATCACTGGAACTATCCGAGGTGCAATACAGGATGCGGGACAACGTCTTCGTCTTCTTAGACTTAGAGGACTGGACTGAGACGCTCCCGTCCCCTTTACCGCTCTGCTTCACGGCCAAATGATCCTTCTCTTCCTGCCTCAGCTCTCTCCGGAGGATGTGTCTGTCGTTCAGGGCTTTACTCAGGTCTTCTTCTTCCTCCTCGTCTTTGAACTCATACTCATCCAGGCCAGACATGGGGGGTGAGGCCTTCACGGTGCTCCGTTTGCCTTCAGAGACTTTCTCCATGTCCGAGTCGTCCATGTTGTCATCATCCACGTCCACACTTGAGGGGTTAACCGAAGGAGGGTCTTCAGACTCTGTAGAGGAAAAGAGAATCATAATTCAAATCTTGAAAACAGAATAAAAAGCCTTGTTCTCTAATCAAGTTTGATTACAAGTTTGAATTGATTTCACCATTCGAATAATATTATATTTTTTTCAGATATCCGGATTGTCGAAATACATGCATTTTACAGAATGGGGACTTGCTCACGTGGTTCAGGAAAGGCAGTGCATCTTGCTTGTTGTTTCAGACAGAAAAGCCCTACTCACTTTACCCCTACAAATTACCTCGACAACTTGTATACAGCCTCTATTGTAATTTTATTGTGTTACTATTTTTTTTAAACTTTAGTTAATTTAGTAAATATTTTCTTAACTAAATTTTCTTAAAACGGCATTGTTGGTTAAGGGCTTGTAAGTAAGCATTTCACGGTAAGGTGACGAATATAACTGGATATCAGAGAGAGAAAGTAGCCAAACCAACTGGAGTAAGTTAGACAAACTTGTTCCTGCGATAGGTAATCTCATCTGGAGGTGTCGGTCTTGGCTGCATCAAATTGATGTAAATAAGCTAGTTAGCGACACTTGCCAAAAGTATGTGGACAAAACTTCAAATGAGTGTGTTCGACTATTTCAGCCACACCCCGTGGCCGACAGGTTTATAAAATCCATGCAATCTCCATAGACAAACATCGGTAGTACAATGGCCTTACTGAAGAGCTCGGTGAGTTTCCACGTGGCACCGCCATATGATTGGCACCTTTTCAACAAGTCAGATGTTCAAATTTCTGCCCTGGTCATCTTGTAAGTGCTGCTATTGTGTAGTGGAAACGTCTAGGAGCAACAACGGCTCAGGCGCAAAGTGGTAGGCCACACAAGCTCACAGAACAGGACCGCAGAGTGCTGGTTGCAAACTCTCTCTACCGAAATCCAAACTGCCTCTGGAAGCAATTTCAGCACAATAACTGTTCGTTGGGAGCTTCATGAAATGGGTTTCCATGGCTGAGCAGCCCCTTAGTTCCAGTGAAAGGGAATCTTAATGCTACAGCATACAATTAAATTCTAGACGATTCTGTGCAACCCCATCCAACAACTTTGGGATGAATTGGAACGCCGACTGCGAGACAAACCAAAATCTCCCAACATCAGTGTCCGACCTCACTAATGCTCTTGTGGCTGAATTGAAGCAATTCCTGCAGCAATGTTCCAACATCTAGTGGAAAGCCTTCCCAGAAGAGTGGAGGCTGTTATAGCAGCAATGTTCCAACTTCTAGTGGAAAGCCTTCCCAGAAGAGTGGAGGCTGTTATAGCAGCAATGTTCCAACTTCTAGTGGAAAGCCTTCCCAGAAGAGTGGAGGCTGTTATAGCAGCAATGTTCCAACATCTAGTGGAAAGCCTTCCCAGAAGAGTGGAGGCTGTTATAGCAGCAATGTTCCAACATCTAGTGGAAAGCCTTCCCAGAAGAGTGGAGGCCGTTATAGCAGCAATGTTCCAACATCTAGTGGAAAGCCTTCCCAGAAGAGTGGAGGCTGTTATAGCAGCAATGTTCCAACATCTAGTGGAAAGCCTTCCCAGAAGAGTGGAGGCTATTATAGCAGCAATGTTCCAACATCTAGTGGAAAGCCTTCCCAGAAGAGATGTTATAGCAGCAATGTTCCTACATCTAGTGGAACGTCTTCCCAGGAGAGTGGAGGCTGTTGTAGCAGCAATGTTCCAACATCTAGTAGAAAGCCTTCCCAGGAGAGTGGAGGCTGTTATAGCAGCAATGTTCCAACATCTAGTGGAAAGCCTTCCCAGAAGAGTGGAGGCTGTTATAGCAGCAATGTTCCAACATCTAGTGGAAAGCCTTCCCAGAAGAGTGGAGGCTGTTATAGAAGCAAAGGGGGGGGACCAACTCCATATTAATACCCATGATGTTGGAAGGAGATGTTGGATGAGCAGTGGCCATGTAGTGTAAGTTTGTTAAAACGATCGCAAACTAATTGAGGATATTTTGCTGTGCTCTCTGTCCCCTATAATAACTCCATCCAGATTTATTTTACCTTGATTTTACTCGGCAAGTCAGCTAAAAACAAATTATTATTTTCAATGACGGGTTTAGGAACAGTGGGGTTAACTTCCTTGTTCAGGGGGCAGAACGACAGATTTGTACCTTGTCAGCTCGGGGATTCGAACTCTCAACCTTTCGGTTACTAGCCCAACGCTCTAACCACTAGGCTACCTGCCTCCCCTACACTCTAACCACTAGGCTACCCTGCCGCCCCTCTAACCACTAGGCTACCTGCCACCCCTACACTCTAACCACTAGGCTACCTGCCACCCCTACACTCTAATCACTAGGCTGCCTGCTGGTTACTGGCCCAACACTCAAACCACTAGGCTACCTGTCGCCCCTACACTCTAACCACTAGGCTACCTGACGCCCCTACTCTCTAACCACTAGGCTACCTGCCGCCCCATTAAACAGCCTACCTGTTGGTTGATCATTGTCTACACTCTTCAATTAGCCAACTTAATTATGTACTTGTAATTCCATTTTGTGTTGATTAGAAATCTTCCACTTCACTTGCTACACATGGATGGAGCCTCTGATGGTAGTGCTGCTATGAATGACCGATAATAACAAGCTCAACTTGTTACAGTCCCGTACCCCTTCAAACATTCAACCTCCAGATGTACCCCCTCTAGCACCAGGGTCAGCGCACTCTACAATGTTGTTTTTTTCCATCATTCTAAGCCTGCCACACACACACACACACACACACACACTATACGATACATGTATTAAACAGAAGAATGTTTGTTTAATAAGTTTTTGTCACAACCCGGCTCGTGGGAAGTGACAAAGAGCTCTTATAGGACCAGGGCACAAATAACAACAACAAATGATGTCCTCCACAATAGTATGGGGCTCGCCTGTCCTAGCCACTCCTCCACAATAGTATGGGGCTTGCCTGTCCTAGCCACTCCTCCACAATAGTATGGGGCTTGCCTGTCCTAGCCACTCCTCCACAATAGTATGGGGCTTGCCTGTCCTAGCCACTCCTCCACAATAGTATGGGGCTTGCCTGTCCTAGCCACTCCTCCACAATAGTATGGGGCTCGCCTGTCCTAGCCACTCCTCCACAATAGTATGGGGCTCGCCTGTCCTAGCCACTCCTCCACAATAGTATGGGGCTCGCCTGTCCTAGCCACTCCTCCACAATAGTATGGGGCTCGCCTGTCCTAGCCACTCCTCCACAATAGTATGGGGCTCGCCTGTCCTAGCCACTCCTCCACAATAGTATGGGGCTCGCCTGTCCTAGCCACTCCTCCACAATAGTATGGGGCTCGCCTGTCCTAGCCACTCCTCCACAATAGTATGGGGCTCGCCTGTCCTAGCCACTCCTCCACAATAGTATGGGGCTTGCCTGTCCTAGCCACTCCTCCACAATAGTATGGGGCTTGCCTGTCCTAGCCACTCCTCCACAATAGTATGGGGCTTGCCTGTCCTAGCCACTCCTCCACAATAGTATGGGGCTTGCCTGTCCTAGCCACTCCTCCACAATAGTATGGGGCTTGCCTGTCCTAGCCACTCCTCCACAATAGTATGGGGCTTGCCTGTCCTAGCCACTCCTCCACAATAGTATGGGGCTTGCCTGTCCTAGCCACTCCTCCACAATAGTATGGGGCTTGCCTGTCCTAGCCACTCCTCCACAATAGTATGGGGCTTGCCTGTCCTAGCCACTCCTCCACAATAGTATGGGGCTTGCCTGTCCTAGCCACTCCTCCACAATAGTATGGGGCTTGCCTGTCCTAGCCACTCCTCCACAATAGTATGGGGCTTGCCTGTCCTAGCCACTCCTCCACAATAGTATGGGGCTTGCCTGTCCTAGCCACTCGGTAGCTCACCATATAAGACTCTTCTAGCCCCTTCTTATTAATGGTATCTGTTGCTTTTATACATGTCTTACTACTCGAAAGTCGTCTTTATTCTCCCTACCTGAGGAGCTGTCCTCTGGGTCTGAGAGGGGCACCTCTCCCTTTAGGAGGAGCTCCAGCTCGTGGGAATCAGCGATGTCCACGGGCCGCTCCCCTCTCTTGTTGGCCTGGAATGCATTGCCTCCATGTCTCAGCAGCAGCTTCACAATCTATACGAAGGGGGATAGGACAGGTGATTATCTCTCTCGGGGGATCGGACAGGTAATTATCCCTCTCTCTCGGGGGATAGGACATGTGATTATCCCTCTCTCTCGGGGGACAGGACAGGTGATTATCCCTCTCTCTCGGGGGATAGGACAGGTAATTATCCCTCTCTCTCGGGGATAGGACAGGTGTTTATCCCTCTCTCTCGGGGATCGGACAGGTAATTATCCCTCTCTCTCTCGGGGATCGGACAGGTGATTATCCCTCTCTCTCTCGGGGGATAGGACAGGTAATTATCCCTCTCTCTCGGGGATAGGACAGGTGTTTATCCCTCTCTCTCGGGGGATAGGACATGTGATTATCCCCTCTCTCGGGGATAGGACAGGTGTTTATCCCTCTCTCTCGGGGGGATAGGACAGGTGTTTATCCCTCTCTCTCGGGGATAGGACAGGTGTTTATCCCTCTCTCGGGGGGGATAGGACAGGTGTTTATCCCTCTCTCTCGGGGGATAGGACAGGTGTTATCCCTCTCTCTCGGGGGATAGGACAGGTGTTATCCCTCTCTCTCGGGGGATAGGACAGGTAAATTATCTCTCTCAGGGGATAGGACAAGTGATAATCTCCAAGAGCTCAAGGATCCCAGATAATTCCTGAATAAAGTCAATAAAAAGGGTAAGTAAGTTTCAATCTAAGCAGTACTCCCATGTTAAGAGAACCAGCGGCGGTACATGTTGGGTGGTCAGGCCGGGGAGGTCAGGCCCTGGGTGGTCAGGCCGGGGAGGTCAGGCCCTGGGTGGTCAGGCCGGGGAGGTCAGGCCCTGGGTGGTCAGGCCCTGGGTGGTCAGGCCGGGGAGGTCAGGCCCTGGGTGGTCAGGCGGGGGGTCAGGTCAGGCCCTGGGTGGTCAGGCCCTGGGTGGTCAGGCCGGGAGGTCAGGCCCTGGGTGGTCAGGCCGGGAGGTCAGGCCCTGGGTGGTCAGGCCCTGGTGGTCAGGCCCTGGGTGGTCAGGCCGGGAGGTCAGGCCCTGGGTGGTCAGGCCCTGGGTGGTCAGGCCAGGGAGGTCAGGCCAGGGTGGTCAGGCCAGGGAGGTCAGGCCAGGGAGGTCAACCTACGTCTGTATGTCCACTACTGGAGGCATCGTGGAGCGGAGTGTCGTCGTCCAGACCCTGGGTGTTGACTTCTGCGCCGGCCGCGATCAGAACCTTGGCCACGTCGTAGTAACCAAGGTTACATGCCTCGTGAAGAGGGGTCCAGCCTGATGGAAGGAAGAAATTGTCTTTTGAAGGGGAAACTGGAACAGTTCAGCGCCTAACGTTGCAGGGTCCACAGGGAGGGGAGTGAGAATGTGGGTTTAAGCATTACAGCAAGCCCTTCTGAATAAGAGCACCTGGTAAATGATCCCCCCCCCCATAAAGCCTCGTTATTGGTACGTCAATTTCTTGTTATTTTTAGATTTATTTATTCATTTAAATATATTTTCTGATATTATTTTTCTTGAAATGCACTGTTGGTTAAGGCTTGTAAGTAAGCATTCCACGGTAAGGTGATGTAAAATGTGTGTGTGTGTGTTTAGGTGTTATAAGCAAAGCCACTTTGGATAAAAGTGCCTGGTCAATGATTAAATGGGTATGTACATATTTAAAAAGTTACTCTGATCTTTCTAGTTGATAACGATTGGTCAGGTGATCTTTCTAGTTGATAACGATTGGTCAGGTGATCTTTCTAGTTGATAACGATTGGTCAGGTGATCTTTCTAGTTGATAACGATTGGTCAGGTGATCTTTCTAGTTGATAACGATTGGTCAGGTGATCTTTCTAGTTGATAACGATTGGTCAGGTGATCTTTCTAGTTGATAACGATTGGTCAGGTGATCTTTCTAGTTGATAACGATTGGTCAGGTGATCTTTCTAGTTGATAACGATTGGTCAGGTGATCTTTCTAGTTGATAACGATTGGTCAGGTGATCTTTCTAGTTGATAACGATTGGTCAGGTGTTCCTTTACCTGCAAAGTCTTTGACGTTGACATCAGCTCCCAGGCTGATGATCTCCTTGACATGCTTGGCATCCCCTCGTATGGCGGCCATGTGTAACGGCGTCTCGCCACGCTCGTTCCTCTTGTTCACCTTGTCCCTCGCTCTGGAGGCCGTGCTGCTGGGGAGCTTCTTCTGCACCGGGGGGGCCTGGGACGGGTGGCTAGGTGTCGAGTCTGAGGAGGGAGGGAGGGGAGAGAGAAATAACTCAGAGAAAGTTAGATATATTTTTTTTAAGTCTGATAACCGGGAGGTCCGTTATCGACAAGGCCGTTGTACCGGGAGGTCCGTTATCGACAAGGCCGTTGTACCGGGAGGTCCGTTATCGACAAGGCCGTTGTACCGGGAGGTCCGTTATCGACAAGGCCGTTGTTTATCATTATGACTCTGAATCCTGATAAATATATTAACCATCCACATCTCAAAGAGGTTATGAGAGGGAGAGGAGACAGGGCATGAATGTGTTCTGACTAACCTGGGCTGTTGTCCCTGGCGGTCATCTGCATCAGGAGGGCCATCTGCTTTCGTTCCGACAGCGGGTATCCAAACAGGAGATTAACCGGGGCCTTCTTACTCCCCCCAGACTCCTTCTTGACTTTCTTCTTATCCGGGCCATCTTTATCTACAAACAAGAGGTAGGAAAAGAAACAGGGTTAGACTTAGAAACCCCCCTCCCCCCAAAAAAACACACACACACGCCTCCAATTCTGCCAAATGAGCAAGGTGTGAATCCCAAAATGCATCTTATTCCCTATATAGCATAGTCTTTATGGACCCTAGTCAAAAAGAGCACACTATATAGGAGACAGAGTGCCATTTGGGATGCATCCAAGATGATCAACAACAGGGGTAATGCAATAAGGTGCTGAAGTGCCCCCATCTTTTGCACCGTACCTCTCGATCACGCCACACGCCCCCAAAAAAGGAAGACTGGTTAGACTAACATAACAGGAAAAAACTGGTTAGCGCACAGCGTTCTTAAAGGGGGGCCAGCACAGTGTGTAAGGTTGGTATAACCAACGCATCACTCATAACACCATTAAGCCAACATACAGACATGCGTGAGGTGAGCTAGCGAGCTCTAGAGAGCAGGCAGACAGTGTTTAGAGTGTAACATAACAGGATAGGAAGACTGGGATTAGACTAACATAACAGGATAGGAAGACTGGGATTAGACTAACATAACAGGATAGGAAGACTGGGATTAGACTAACATAACAGGATAGGAAGACAGGGATTAGACTAACATAACAGGATAGGAAGACTGGGATTAGACTAACATAACAGGATAGGAAGACTGGGATTAGACTAACATAACAGGATAGGAAGACGGGGATTAGACTAACATAACAGGATAGGAAGACTGGGATTAGACTAACATAACAGGATAGGAAGACTGGGATTAGACTAACATAACAGGATAGGAAGACTGGGATTAGACTAACATAACAGGATAGGAAGACAGGGATTAGACTAACATAACAGGATAGGAAGATGGGGATTAGACTAACATAACAGGATAGGAAGACGGGGATTAGACTAACATAACAGGATAGGAAGACTGGGATTAGACTAACATAACAGGATAGGAAGACAGGGATTAGACTAACATAACAGGATAGGAAGACGGGGATTAGACTAACATAACAGGATAGGAAGACTGGGATTAGACTAACATAACAGGGTAGGAAGACTGGGATTAGACTAACATAACAGGGTAGGAAGACTGGGATTAGACTAACATAACAGGGTAGGAAGACTGGGATTAGAC
This sequence comes from Oncorhynchus tshawytscha, assembly GCF_018296145.1. Classification (NCBI taxonomy): domain Eukaryota; kingdom Metazoa; phylum Chordata; class Actinopteri; order Salmoniformes; family Salmonidae; genus Oncorhynchus; species Oncorhynchus tshawytscha. Next base: position 82,433,382 of record NC_056438.1, read on the forward strand.
TAACATAACAGGATAGGAAGACTGGGATTAGACTAACATAACAGGGTAGGAAGACTGGGATTAGACTAACATAACAGGATAGGAAGACTGGGATTAGACTAACATAACAGGATAGGAAGATGGGGATTAGACTAACATAACAGGGTAGGAAGACTGGGATTAGACTAACATAACAGGATAGGAAGACTGGGATTAGACTAACATAACAGGATAGGAAGACTGGGATTAGACTAACATAACAGGATAGGAAGACTGGGATTAGACTAACATAACAGGGTAGGAAGACTGGGATTAGACTAACATAACAGGATAGGAAGACTGGGATTAGACTAACATAACAGGATAGGAAGACGGGGATTAGACTAACATAACAGGATAGGAAGACGGGGATTAGACTAACATAACAGGATAGGAAGACTGGGAATAGACTAACATAACAGGGTAGGAAGACTGGGATTAGACTAACAGGGTAGGAAGACTGGGATTAGACTAACATAACAGGATAGGAAGATGGGGATTAGACTAACATAACAGGATAGGAAGACTGGGATTAGACTAACATAACAGGATAGGAAGACTGGGATTAGACTAACATAACAGGGTAGGAAGACTGGGATTAGACTAACATAACAGGGTAGGAAGACTGGGATTAGACTAACATAACAGGATAGGAAGACGGGGATTAGACTAACATGGTAGGAAGACTGGGATTAGACTAACATAACAGGAAAGGAAGACTGGGATTAGACTAACATAACAGGGTAGGAAGACTGGGATTAGACTAACAGGGTAGGAAGATGGGGATTAGACTAACATAACAGGGTAGGAAGACTGGGATTAGACTAACATAACAGGATAGGAAGACTGGGATTAGACTAACAGGGTAGGAAGACTGGGATTAGACTAACAGGGTAGGAAGACTGTGATTAGACTAACATAACAGGATAGGAAGATGGGGATTAGACTAACATAACAGGATAGGAAGATGGGGATTAGACTAACATAACAGGATAGGAAGATGGGGAATAGACTAACATAACAGGATAGGAAGACGGGGATTAGACTAACATGGTAGGAAGACGGGGATTAGACTAACCGGGTAGGAAGACTGGGATTAGACTAACAGGATAGGAAGACTGGGATTAGACTAACAGGATAGGAAGACGGGGATTAGACTAACATAACAGGATAGGAAGACGGGGATTAGACTAACATAACAGGATAGGAAGACGGGGATTAGACTAACATAACAGGATAGGAAGACTGGGATTAGACTAACAGGATAGGAAACATAACAGGATAGGAAGACCGGGATTAGACTAACATAACAGGATAGGAAGACTGGGATTAGACTAACATAACAGGATAGGAAGACTGGGATTAGACTAACATAACAGGATAGGAAGACTGGGATTAGACTAACATAACAGGATAGGAAGACTGGGATTAGACTAACATAACAGGATAGGAAGACTGGGAGTAGACTAACATAACAGGATAGGAAGACTGGGATTAGACTAACATAACAGGATAGGAAGACGGGGATTAGACTAACAGGGTAGGAAGACTGGGATTAGACTAACAGGGTAGGAAGACTGGGATTAGACTAACATAACAGGGTAGGAAGACTGGGATTAGACTAACAGGATAGGAAGACTGGGATTAGACTAACAGGATAGGAAGACGGGGATTAGACTAACAGGATAGGAAGACTGGGATTAGACTAACAGGATAGGAAGACTTGGATTAGACTAACAGGATAGGAAGACGGGGATTAGACTAACAGGATAGGAAGACTGGGATTAGACTAACATAACAGGATAGGAAGATGGGGATTAGATTAACAGGATAGGAAGATGGGGATTAGACTAACATAACAGGATAGGAAGATGGGGATTAGACTAACATAACAGGATAGGAAGATGGGGATTAGACTAACATAACAGGATAGGAAGACGGGGATTAGACTAACAGGGTAGGAAGACTGGGATTAGACTAACAGGGTAGGAAGACTGGGATTAGACTAACAGGGTAGGAAGACTGGGATTAGACTAACAGGATAGGAAGACTGGGATTAGACTAACAGGGTAGGAAGACTGGGATTAGACTAACAGGATAGGAAGACTGGGATTAGACTAACAGGGTAGGAAGACTGGGATTAGACTAACAGGGTAGGAAGACTGCATAGTAGCATGCAAGGGAAACTATAAATCCACTGCAAGTGTGTGTGTTAACAGCATGGCAGAGGGTGTTGGGTACATGACATGGAGTTGCTGCAGTTACTACAAGACACCTACACACCTACACACAACACATGTATGTGTATGTATATATGTGTGTGTGTGTGTGCATGTGTGTGTGTGTGCGTGTTAACTTCATAGCAGCATAGCGTAGACTCGAGGACCCAGGCTGCAGTGACAGTTACCTGCTAAACACATCCTGCAGGGAGTCACTAACCTCCCTTCAGACTCTCCCCAGGACTCAGTGGACTGGCCTGGGTCTGACTCATCTACTGGGCAAAGCAGAGACACGGGGCGGGGGGGATAAGAGGAAGGGAGAGAGGGAAGAGAAGGGGAGATGAGGAGGGAGGGAGGGAGAGGAGAGAGCAGGGGGAAAGCAACGCATTAATGCACGCCGCTCTCACACACGCTCATTCACACATCTCAAAACACATGAGTCATTACAGGAGCCGGTGAAGATCCAGGGTGGAGTGGGCTGTTGCTTTCCTTCACTACCCAAAAGCACACAACTAGCTCCTCCGTTGTAGGCTGTTCAATTCAGACGCTCACGTCAAGATGTGACCTAGAAACTCTGACCAAAGAGCAGGTGTCTTCACTGACATTTTCAATTTCTCCCTGATTGACTCTGTAATACCAACATGTTTCAAGCAGACCACCATAGTCCCTGTGCCCAAGAACATAAAGTCAACCTGCCTAAATGACTACAGACTTATAGCACTCACGTCCGTAGCCATGAAGTGCTTTGAAAGGCTGGTCATGGTTCACATCAACACCATTATCCCAGAAACCCTAGACCCACTCCAATTTGCATACCGCCCAAACAGATCCACAGATGATGCAATCTCTATTGTACTCCACATTGCTCTTTCCCACCTGGACAAAAGGAACACCTATGTGAGAATGCTGTTCATTGACTACAGCTCAGCGTTCAACACCATAGTCCCCTCCAAACTCATCACCAAGCTAGGGACCGTGGGACTGAATCCCTCCCTCTGCAACTGGATCCTGGACTTCCTGATGGGCCGCCCCCAGGTGGTGAGGGTAGGTAGCAACACATCTGCCACGCTGATCCTCAACATGGGGGCTTCCTCAGGGGTGCGTGCTCAGCCTCCTCACCCTGTTCACTCATGACTGCATGGCCAGGCACAACGCCAACACCATCATTAAGTTTGCCGACGACACAACATGATCATCATCAACAATGAGACAGCCTATAGGGAGGTGGTCAGAGACCTGGCCGTGTGGTGCCAGGACAACAACCTCTCTCTCTCAACGTGATCAAGACAAAAGAGATAATTGTGGACTACAGGAAAAGAAGGACTCGGCACGCCCCCATTCTCATCAACGGGGCTGTAGTGGAGCAGGTTGAGAGCTTCAAGTTCCAACAAACTAACATGGTCCAAGCACACCAAGGCAGTCGTGAAGAGGGCACGACAAAGCCTATTCCCCCTCAGGAGACTGAAAAGATTTGGCATGGGTCCTCAGATCCTCAAAAAGGTTCTACAGCTGCACCATCGAGAGCATCCTGACCAGTTGCCTGGTATGACAACTGCTCGGCCTCCGACCACAAGGCACGACAGAGTGTAGTGCGAATGGCCCAGTACATCACTGGGGTCAAGCTTCCTGCCATCCAGGACCTCTACACCAGTCGGTGTCAGAGGAAGGCCATAAAAATTGTCAAAGACTCCAGCCACCCTAGTCATCGACTGTTCTCTCTGCAACAGCACGGCAAGCGGAACCGGAGCGCCAAGTCTAGGTCCACGAGGCTTCTAAACAGCTTCTACCCCCAAGCCATGAGACTCCTGAACATCTACTCAAATGGCTAACCAGACTATTTGCACCCCCTACCCAATTACACCACTGCTACTCTCTGTTATCATCTATACATAGTGACTTTAATAACTCTACCTACATGTTCCTATTACCTCAATTACCTCAACTAACCGGTGCCCCCGCACATTGACTCTGTACCAGTACCCCCTGTATATAGCCTCCACATTGACTCTGTACCGTAACACCCTGTATATAGCCTCCACATTTACTCTGTACCGGTACCCACTGTATATAGCCTCCACATTGACTCTGTACCGTAACACCCTGTATATAGCCTCCACATTTACTCTGTCACCGGTACCCCTGTATATAGCCTCCACATTGACTCTGTACCGGTACCCCCCCAGGTGTATATAGCCTCCACATTGACTCTGTACCGGTATCCCCTGTTCATATAGCCTCCACATTGACTCTGTTTGCCGGTACCCCATGTATATAGCCTCCACATTGACTCTGTACCAGGACACCCCTTGTATATAGCCTCCACATTGACTCTGTACCGGTACCCCCCATTCTCATATAGCCTCCACATTGACTCTGTACCAACAAACTACCCCCTGTATATAGCCTCCACATTGACTCTGTACCGGTACCCCTGTATATAGCCTCCACATTGACTCTGTACCGGTACCCCAGATCTGTATATAGCCTCCACATTGACTCTGTACCGGTACCCCCTGTATATAGCCTCCACATTGACTCTGTACCGGTACCCCCTGTATATAGCCTCCACATTGACTCTGTACCGGTACCCCCTGTATATAGCCCCGCTATTCTAATTTTACTGCCACTCTTGAATAACTTGTTTATTTTATACATTTTTCGTTGTCTTTTTTTTTTTTTTACTGCATTTTTGGTTAAGGGCTTTAAAGTAAGCAATTCACTGTTGTATTCGACACCTGTGACAAATAACATTTGATTTGAAACCAAGCCATGAGGTCGAAGGAATTGTCCGTAGAGCTCAGAGACAGGATTGCGTCGAGGCACAGATCTGGGGAAGGTTACCAAAACATTTACGCAGCATTAAAAGGTCCAAGAACACAGTGGCCTCCATCATTCTTAAATGGAACAAGTTTGCCCGCCCGGCCAATCAGAGGAGAAGGGCCTTGGTCAGGAAGGTGACCAAGAACTCGATGGTCACTCTGACAGAGATCCAGAGTTCCTCTGTGGAGATGGGAGAACCTTCCAGAAGGACAACCATCTCTGCAGCACTCCACCAATCAGACCTTTATGGTAGAGTGGCCAGATGGAAGCCTCTCCTCAGTAAAAGGCACATGACAACCTGCTTGGAGTTTGCCAAAATGCACCTAAAGGACTCTCAGACCATGAGAAACAAGAGTCTCTGGTCTGATGAAACCAAGATGCATTGTGCTGTATTGGGTGTCGATTGATGAGGGGGAAAAAACTGATGTAATCCATTTTAGAATAAGGCTGTAACGTAACAAAATGTAGATAAAGTCATCACGTCAGCTTGAACCAGAAGCCAGGATTTGACTTAACTTTAACAAAGATTTAACAAAAGACATCCTTTAACACAATTAGGAATTGTCACAGTGCAACTCAAACGTCTACTCAAGAGCTTTTTTTAATGTATTGTAGACAATAAATTTCATCTGAGCTAAAATGGGGAGGAGAGTACGACCAGGGACAGGGCCAGGGACAGAGCCAGGGACAGAGCCAGGGACAGGGACAGAGCCAACTCCATGGGATTATGGGAAAACATTCAGTATAAAATGTATTCAGAGCTAAAAACGTGGAGGAGACGGAGTAAAGGTTCACCGAGAGTGTGTGGGTGAAGGAGTACGGTTCACTGATTGTGTAGGTCTAAGTTTGTCCTGTTTAGGCCACCTTACCCAGGGCCCTCCTTCCTTCATAGTAATTACAGATTCAACCTCCAGTTTCAACCCCGTTTCAGATCCAGGATCTGACTGAAAATGACTGTTTATAGACTTCAAAGAATAGCAGCACTGTGTGTGTTGTTGGGAAAGTTGCAATAAGGGGTTTCAATATCCAAACCATGGGTTGGTTGGATACAGGGGACTGTATGTGTGTGCGTGTGTCTGGTTACAGGGAAGCTCAACACAGAAAGTATAAGGCCATTACACCAGATAAAGGCTTAATTATACCGGCAATGAGCAGTGCTACGATTGCCTCAGTACAACTCTCTGGCTGTTCCAGATTTGAGTAGAAGTGAAAACAAGAAGCTGAATATTTTGGTGTTGTAGAAGAACAAGGCAACCCCCCCCCACGTCAGATTCTGACTGCAGCATTTAACGCTCATATTTTAGTCATTTAGCCGACGCTCCTTACAAACGTTCAGATCGTGTTGTTTACTTAACGTTACTATGAACATGTTTACATACAGTTGAAGTCGGAAGTTTACATCTTAAACCAAATACATTTAAACTTAAACTTTTAAACTTAAACTTTTCCCCCGTTTTAGGTCAGTTATAAATCACCACTTTATTTTAAGAATGTGAAATGTCAGAATAATTGTAGAGAGAATGATTTATTTGAATTCTGACCCATTCCCAGTGGGTCAGAAGTTTACATACACTCAATTAGTATTTGGTAGCATGGCCTTTAAATGGTTTAACTTGGGTCAAACGTTTTGGGTAGCCTTCCACAAGCTTCCCACAATAAGTTGGGTGAATTTTGGCCCATTCCTCCTGACAGAGCCGGTGTAACTAAGTCAGGTTTGTTGGCCTCTTATACTAGATATACACTCTTATGCTAGATATATACTCTTATGCTAGATATATACTCTTATACTAGATATATAATCTTATATTAGATATATGCTCTTATACTAGATATACACTAATACTAGATATATACTCTTATACTAGATGTACACTCATAGATATATTCTAGATATATACTCTTATACTAGATATATACTCTTATACTAGATATATACTAGATATACTCTTATGCTAGATATACACTCTTACACTAGATACAATCTTATACTAGATATACACTCTTATGCTAGATATATACTCTTATACTAGATATACACTCTTACGCTAGATATATACTATTATTTATGAAGGTACAGCACATGATTGATTGTATTATAGTATCATGCATCTGCATGGATGCCCAGCCCACATGGGCTTTATAAGACACTATTTGTTGTATCCAAATCAAATACAAAAGTACAATAAAAATGTTTTTTTATTAAATATACCCAATCACGCTCCCCCTCACACACACACACTTGTGAAATAGCCATGTTGGTACCTGTGTCTGATTCTCTCTCCTTGTTGCAAGGGGGGCTCACGGTGAAGGACAGTTTGCGTTTCATGATAGACTTGGGTGGTTTCCCTTCCTTCCCCCCCAGAAACTCACTGCGGTCAAGCTTCGGAGTCTTGGTGAAGAGGGAAATCTTATCTTTGCTCTGGGGGGGGGAAAAAAGGAGGGGGGGTGAATTGCAACAGGGGTTACATTAACGCAGAATTCAGTGTTTTTTTTTTCCCCATGCAGAAAAATGTAATAATTTTTTTAAAACGCTGAATAAATATCTTACTGCGTTTTGTAAACGGAGATCTAAAATGTTAGATCTGTTCTTATTGTAAATTTCTGCTCGGCTTCAGACAAAATGTTGTGCTTCAGGTTACACATCTCCACTGGGATGAGAAATCTTTGCTATCGTCTTCAGGACACACGAACGGCACTCTTCCGCTCCGATGGCAGAGAGGAAGAGGCAACGGTTGCTTTTCTCCAGTAGATGTAGATTAACGTCGAGCAAAACATTAGGAAAATGTAGCTGGCTACATTCTATCTAGAACCATAAGAAATCTGATGGCCATGCATCGTTCATGCAGAAAAATGACTTGCGCTTTTCATTGTAAGCTAATTTACTTTACTCGGGGCGGCAGCGTAGCCTAGTGGTTTGGACTAGTCACCGGAAGGTTGTAAGATCGAATCCTCCGAGCTGACAAGGTAAAAAAAAAAAATCTGTCGTGCTGCTCCCTGAACAAGGCAGTTAACCCCCTGTTCCAAGGCCCGTCATTGAAAATAAGAATTTGTTCTTGACTGACTTGCCTCGTTAAATAAAGATGAAATAAAAATAAACTTGTGTGGCTGCCAGCCAAATAGCGTTGCACTTCTGTTTCAATCTGATGAAAACGAAGATCTTTTCTGCCGAATGTTTTTGCATTAAATTTGTGTGATGAAAAACTAGTTGTGCATATAATAAACATAAAAGCAAACAAAAAAACGTTTGATATAAAAACTCGGGTGAAATAGTTTAAAAAACGCAGCATTATTGATGGTGTTTGTTTTGAAAAATGCTGATTTCTGCAGTACAATTGAATTTCAGTGGCTTAAGTTAAAAGAGTAGTTCCTGTTGTCGTCTGGAGTTGGATGCATTTATCCTTTATTTATCTAGATGAGTTCCACTGATATCTTCATATCAGAGTATGTGAGCAGAGTTGAAGGGTTCGGAAATCTCGCTTATCGCTCAGGGATTGGTGCTCCGGCGAGAATAAAAAAAAAAAATTAAAAAAAACGCCGTTCCAAATGAGCTCATTACATTTTTTGTATAATTTTTTTAAAATCACCATTTAACCAACACGTGACAACCTGGACCTACCATTTGGTTTTGAAATATTGAAACCAAACCGTAAGATCTGAAAGTATCTTAATTAACATGTCAGTAGCTGAGAAACCCCCCTCTCCGGGCTTGCAGAGCCACTGGGAATTTCACGGCAAGGTTGTATTCCTGTTATATTCGGCACATATGACATATACAATATGATTTGGACACTAAACACCCTGCAGGCCTCTCTTGCCAGGCTGTGCAGGGACGTAGGTTATTTTTCTACAGGTACACCTAAAAAGGTTTTAGGCAAAATAACCCTATCAAAAATGGAAACCTCCTTGAAAATGAAATATATATATAAAAAAAAGGTCAAAATCAATTATAGCCCGTGTGTCCTTATGGGGATGTGATACTATACTATTTCTGATCGTCTTAACTCAACATGACTTTGAGAAGCTCCACAGTGATGGTTTCTTCGCCTCAAACAGCAAGTAAACAAAGAGTCTGTTTTTAAATCCATTGAGAATGACAATAGAACCTCAACGTGGCCTATTTGGAAAATCTTTCCAGCCATCTCCCTTTCCAGAACCACTCAGCATGGAAAGAGGGGGAAAAAATGTCATGCTCTGATCTGGAGGAAAAATAGGCCTTCCTGATTACTAAGTATCCCTTCGCGCAAATATCCTACAGCTGCGCTGGAAACTGAGGGCCCAGAATATTTTATACAATATTCCAAGTTTGCTAGCATGAGTTTTGGGCCAGACCAAGTTGATACAGACAGGCCATGTGTAGCCAGAGTGACTAAAAGGACAATTATTTTTACAATCTGGATATTTTCTACCTGCAGGCTGCAATGTTTTAATTTGTTGGCTTCATGGAGCCTATTTTTTACATATTGCCCGTTACTGACGCAGCCTATTACCGGCGTAGCCCATGATCTCTGGCTCCATCTTTAATAATTTGTGTGTCTTCATCTGTAATATCAGTGCTTAAAGCAACAGACAAGCTCAGTAGCCAACATATAGTTGATTTATTAACACATAGGGTGTGTGGCTATATATGGAAGTTTTTTTTATTTTTTAGATTGGTCTAAAGAACGGGCGACTCTTGGTCTGCCATTTTTTTGTTTTGTTGTCAGAGACCGATCACATGCTTTGCTTAACATCTTGTAGATCTGACCATGGACTACTTGCTAACCCAGAAACTTTATACCATATATTGTTCCCAGGGGGCTAGAAAGAGATCAAGAGAAGCTAGGGGTTGTTTCTAGACCCGATCGTGCCGGGCGGGTGTAGAATATATGCTGTGTGTATAAGCGTACCTTCTTCCCAGTCGGTTTGTCCACCATGGATCCATCTCTGTCGGCCCCGGGTTTCGCCATGGTGCAGTGTTGCTGGTGGTGCGGATGGACTCCCTCCCCTCCCACCCACCGTGTGACTAGCTACGACAGCTACGGCCCAGCACGCTCATCATGCCCCTACAACAGAAGACATGTTATGAAGAGAACATTAACACTACATGTTATGTTAGCCGCGTGACTAGCTATGGGATAATCATGCTCCTATAATGCACAGGAAGAGAACAAAGACAATTCTCAAATTATCTCAATTAGCCTATCAGAAGCTTCTAAAGCCATGACATCATATTCTGGAATTTTCCAAGCTGTTTAAAGGCACAGTCAACTTAGTGTATGTAAACTTCTGACCCACTGGAATTGTGATACAGTGGATTATAAATGGAACAATCTGTCTGTAAACAATTGTTGGAAAAATGACTTGTGTCATGCACAAAGTAGATGTCCTAACCGACTTGCCAAAAATAGTTTGTTAACAAGAAATGTGTGGAGTGGTTGGAAAAACGAGTTTTAATGACTCCAACCTAAGTATGTAATCTTCCAACTTCATCTGTATATAGTGTTTGTCATGTTAGTTGTGCGATGAGCTATGACAGCTACGGCTCAGCGCGTTCATTATGCTCTTACAACAACACAGGAGGCCATGGTGAGAATTTCAAGTTATTCACTTAAGACATATTCTCCCCCCCCCATACCAATATGATGACGCTTAAACTTAAGAGCCTACAATTGAGCCAAACACTTCGCCTCCAAAATGAAACATTTCAATTGTATTTTATTCAAACTTCCTAAGGTCTGACAATTACAAAACCATGAAAAATAACTGCGAGAGATCAGAGGGTAATGTATTCTGTAAAAGTGGTTAAAAAAAAACCCAGAAAGCTCATTGGCCGATACCACTTTGCATGCATTGCTACACGGTTCACGTGGAACTTTCCACAACTGTTGAAAGTGGCATTACTGTGACATGTAGAGAAATACAGTGCAACATCTATGGGGGGAAAACGGTGTGATTCATTAGGTTAGGGGCTCTCTCACTCTCACAGGGAAATCTCCCTCACCCACCCACACCTACCCACCCACCAACCTAAGTCTATGGTCGTGTGTTGTCCTACGGATCATACATTGACTGACTTTCGGTTTCAGCTTCAAAAACAGCTGAAAAAAATATGTACTACATTTTTGGTTATAAAAAAATATACATTTCACAGCAGTTCAGATGGTACAATGACTAGCTACACTGTACTTGCTTGTTTTGTCCTATAAACTGAAACGATTAGAATTATAGCGTCTTTAAATTTAAACTTCAAATGGGATAGGAACGTCCCAAAGATACCGGATAAAGCCCTTTAAAAAAAATATACATTTTTTTTTTTTTTTTTTTTTTTACATCAGCTGATATCTCAAAGTGCTGTACAGAAACCCAGCCTAAAACCCCAAACAGCAAGCAATGCAGACGTAGAAGCACGGTGGCTAGGAAAAACTCCCTAGAAAGGCCAAAACCTAGGAAGAAACCTAGAGAGGAACCAGTTGTGTTTTCCACAAGCACACAGACAAAAAGAAAAAAACTAAAAGTGGTGCTGCACCGACCAGACCGTGCTGCACCGACCAGACCATGTGGTACTGCACCGACCAGACCATGTGGTGCTGCACCGACCAGACCGTGCTGCACCGACCAGACCGTGCTGCACCGACCAGACCATGTGGTACTGCACCGACCAGACCGTGCTGCACCGACCAGACCATGTGGTACTGCACCGACCAGACCATGTGGTACTGCACGTGCTGCTGAGGTCTTACAAGAGAGATGAGTGTGTGGGTGAGGGCTACGTTACAGAGTGTGTGTGTGTGTGTGTATATATAGAAGGGAGGAAGTGGACGAGTTATGTTGCAGAGCAGTACAGCTCACCTAGAAATGTATTGTAGCGTGTACAGGACTGATATGAAGTCAGTGATCGACTCTTACAGGCTTCTATATGATGGATCCCAGGCTTCTATATGATGGATCCCAGGCTTCTATATAATGGATCCCAGGCTTCTATATGATGGATCCCAGGCTTCTATATGATGGATCCCAGACTTCTATATAATGGATCCCAGACTTCTATATGATGGATCCCAGGCTTCTAGGATCCCAGGCTTCTATATGATGGATCCCAGACTTCTATATTAGGCTTCTATATGATGGATCCCAGGCTTCTATATGATGGATCCCAGGCTTCTATATAATGGATCCCAGGAATAATGGATCCCAGGCTTCTATATGATGGATCCCATGCTTCTATAATGGATCCCATTATAAAGCCCAGGCTTCTAGATGGATCCCAGGCTTACAATGGATCCCATTAAGTGGAGCCCAGGCTTCAGGGAGCCACTACTCTACATGGAGCACAAAATCCATTTGATGGATCCCAGGCTTCTATATGATGGATCCCAGGCTTTAGTGATGGATCCCAGGCTTCTAATGATGGATCCCAGACTTCTATATGATGGATCCCAGGCTTCTATATGATGGATCCCATTCTATATGATGGAGCCCAGGCTTATATTGATGGATCCCAGGCTTCTATATGATGGAGCCCAGGCTTATATGATGGAGCCCAGGCTTCTATATGATGGATCCCAGGCTTCTATATGATGGATCCCAGGCTTCTATATGATGGATCCCAGACTTCTATTTGATGGATCCCAGGCTTCTATATGATGGATCCCAGACTTCTATATGATGGATCCCAGACTTCTATATGATGGATCCCAGACTTCTATATGATGGATCCCAGACTTCTATATGATGGATCCCAGACTTCTATATGATGGATCCCAGACTTCTATATTATGGCTGTACTGTTTATTATGGATCCCCAATAGCTGCAGCTACTCCTCCAGGAATAAAGGCAGATATATACAATGTTAAAAACATTATAAAACACACGAGATTTTACAACACATTAAGTCTCTCAGGCCACTACTCTACAACACAAAATCCATTTGTACGTGTGTGTTTAGTGTGTATGTTAATGTGTGTGTGTCCACAGTCCCCACTGTTCCATAAGGTGTATTTTTCATCTGCTTTATATTAACTGATTCTACTGCTTGTATTAGTTACTGGATGTGGAATAGAGTTCCATGTAGTCATGGCTCTATGTAGTACTGTGGAATAGAGTTCCATGTAGTCATGGCTCTATGTAGTACTGTGGAATAGAGTTCCATGTAGTCATGGCTCTATGTAGTACTGTGGAATAGAGTTCCATGTAGTCATGTCTCTATGTAGTACAGTGGAATAGAGTTCCATGTAGTCATGGCTCTTAGTACTGTGCGCCTCCCATAGTCTGTTCTGGACTTGGGGACTGTGAAGAGACCTCTTGTGATACGTCTTGTTGGGTATGCATGGGTGTCTGAGCTGTGTGCTAGTAGCTTGAAAAACAGACACCTAGGTGCATTCAGCAGGTCAATACCTCTCACAGATACATAGTAGTGATGAAGTCAAATTTCTCCTTTACTTTGAGCTCCTAGCTGTTGTACATTGACAGACCAGTCGTCCTGCCCGTGAATTTTCCTAAGTCCCTCTTTGTGGCACCTGACGACATGACAAGACAGCAGTCTAAGTGTAGGCTTGGGCGGTATCAGACCCTACTGGTCTTCTGTAATATGAAGGTTAGCAATGCTAACAATTACATGTCAAATCCCATAGAGAATGCTAACGAGAGCATAGAGAATATCTTATACGGTCTCTGAAACTATTTTCAGGACAGACAAGGTCATAAAGTTAAACAAGTAACTAACAAAAATACTACTCAGTTTGACAGCAAGGCTCTTGATCCAGGAGGGGATTCTCTACTGTTTGTATTTATTATGGATCCCCATTAGTTCCTGCCAAGGCAGCAGCTACTCTTCCTGGGGTTTATTATGGATCCCCATTAGTTCCTGCCAAGGCAGCAGCTACTCTTCCTGGGGTTTATTATGGATCCCCATTAGTTCCTGTCAAGGCAGCAGCTACTCTTCCTGGGGTTTATTATGGATCCCCATTAGTTCCTGTCAAGGCAGCAGCTACTCTTCCTGGGGTTCAGCAACATTAAGGCAGTTATAGTGCATTCGGAAAGTATTCAGACCCCATCACTTTTTTTCCCCCACATTTTGTTACGTTACAGCCTTTACAAAATTGATTAAATTAAATGTTTCTCATTAATCTATACAAAACACCATCATGACAAAGCTAAAATAGGTTTAGAAATTACATTCAGACCCTTCCATGCCACCCATTCTGAAACTAACAGCATTTCTTTGTTAAGTTTGCAGTCATTTCACTCGCTGTAGTAGCTGACGTGTATAGTGTTGAGTCATCCGCATACATAGACACACTGGCTTTACTCAAAGGCCAGTGGCATGTCGTTTGTAAAGATTTTTTTTAAAGGGCCTAGACAGCTACCCTGGGGAATTTCTGATTCAACCTGGATTATGTTGGAGAGGCTTCCATTAAAAGAACCCCCTCTGTGTTCTGTTAGACAGGTAACTCTTTATCCACAATAAAGCAGGGGGTGTAAAGCCATAACACATTTGTTTTTCCAGCAGCAGATTATGATAAATGTCAAAAGCCACATTTAAGTCTAACAAAACAGCTCCAAAAACAATTTGCTATTCTTAATTTAAAAAAAAAAATCTAGCCATGGTGTCTTTACCAAGATGAGAAACAATTAGAAATCTCTGTATTCCAAGACCATTGGAGTGAACAGGGAATCATTGATGCAGAGAGAAGAACACGATCGGGGTTGAGGGATATCATCGAGATACCTACAAGTGAGGGACACGATGCTGGCTGACAAGTGAGGGACACGACGCTGGCTGACAAGTGAGGGACACGACGCTGGCTGACAAGTGAGGGACACGATGCTGGCTGACAAGTGAGGGACACGATGCTGGCTGACAAGTGAGGGACACAGAGGACCAGTGTGGTGTTATGGTCGTTGTTGTGTGGCTTCTTATCCAGAGGACCAGTGTGGTGTTATGGTTGTTGTTGCATGGCTTCTTATCCAGAGGACCAGTGTGGTGTTATGGTCTGGTCATTGTTGCATGGCTTCTTATCCAGAGGACCAGTGTGGTGTTATGGTCGTTGTTGTGTGGCTTCTTATCCAGAGGACCAGTGTGGTGTTATGGTCGTTGTTGTGTGGCTTCTTATCCAGAGGACCAGTGTGGTGTTGTGGTTGTTGTTGCATGGCTTCTTATCCAGAGGACCAGTGTGGTGTTATGGTCTGGTCATTGTTGCATGGCTTCTTATCCAGAGGACCAGTGTGGTGTTATGGTCGTTGTTGTGTGGCTTCTTATCCAGAGGACCAGTGTGGTGTTATGGTCGTTGTTGTGTGGCTTCTTATCCAGAGGACCAGTGTGGTGTTGTGGTTGTTGTTGCATGGCTTCTTATCCAGAGGACCAGTGTGGTGTTATGGTCGTTGTTGTGTGGCTTCTTATCCAGAGGACCAGTGTGGTGTTATGGTCGTTGTTGCATGGCTTCTTATCCAGAGGACCAGTGTGGTGTTATGGTTGTTGTTGCATGGCTTCTTATCCAGAGGACCAGCGTGGTGTTATGGTCGTTGTTGTGTGGCTTCTTATCCAGAGGACCAGTGTGGTGTTATGGTTGTTGTTGCATGGCTTCTTATCCAGAGGACCAGTGTGGTGTTATGGTCGTTGTTGTGTGGCTTCTTATCCACAGAGGACCAGTGTGGTGTTATGGTTGTTGTTGCATGGCTTCTTATCCAGAGGACCAGCGTGGTGTTATGGTCGTTGTTGTGTGGCTTCTTATCCACAGAGGACCAGTGTGGTGTTATGGTCGTTGTGTGGCTTCTTATCCAGAGGACCAGTGTGGTGTTATGGTTGTTGTTGCATGGCTTCTTATCCAGAGGACCAGCATGATGTTATGGTCGTTGTTGTGTGGCTTCTTATCCACAGAGGACCGGCGTGGGTGCAGGGTTGTGTTCTAACCAAGCAACAACAAACCTGATTCAAATAATCATGCCCTTCGAAGTGCATGGTTATCTAGTCAACACAGCATGGCAAGCAGCCGTTAACACAGCCGAGGTAGAGCTCTCTCTCACACACCTCAGAGAGGAGGGGGACAGACCGAGAGAGGGGGGACAGAACGAGAGAGGGGGGACAGAACGAGAGAGGGGGGACAGAACGAGAGAGGGGGGACAGAACGAGAGAGGGGGGACAGAACGAGAGAGGGGGACAGAACGAGAGAGGGGGACAGAACGAGAGAGGGGGGACAGAACGAGAGAGGAGGGGGACAGAACGAGAGAGGAGGGGGACAGAACGAGAGAGGAAGGGGGACAGAACGAGAGAGGAAGGGGGACAGAACGAGAGAGGAAGGGGGACAGAATGAGAGAGGAGGGGGACAGAACGAGAGAGGAGGGGGCAGAAGAGGGAGGGGGCAGAACGAGAGAGGAGGGGGGACAGAACGAGAGAGGAGGGGGGGGACAGAACGAGAGAGGAGGGGGACAGAACGAGAGAGGAGGGGGACAGAACGAGAGAGGAGGGGGACAGAACGAGAGGGGGGGACAGAACGAGAGGGGGGACAGAACGAGAGGGGGGACAGAACGAGAGAGGGGGGGACAGAACGAGAGAGGGGGGGACAGAACGAGAGAGGGGGGACAGAACGAGAGGGGGGACAGAACGAGAGAGGGGGACAGAACGAGAGAGGGGGGACAGAACGAGAGAGGGGGGACAGAACGAGAGAGGGGGGACAGAACGAGAGAGAGGGGGGACAGAACGAGAGAGAGGGGGACAGAACGAGAGAGAGGGGGACAGAACGAGAGAGGAGGGGGACAGAACGAGAGAGGAGGGGGGACAGAAACACACTTTTTTTTGCAAGAACAATGCTGCTCTTACCCATAATCTGATGTTGGCAAGACGAACACGTTGCTGTGTTATCTCCACACACACGAGCTGAAGCCAACTGCAGAGCAGATACTTCCTATCATAACACATTCGGTTTCACAACCCAGTTCACACAACTGCTGCACTTAGCCAAATACACTCCGCTGAAGGGTTGGGTGATGTCTGGAATGACATTGTCCCACCGCCCTTATCCAAAACATCGCTGATATAGGACAGTATTTTTCTTCACCCTTTTTTTGTTGTTGCACTAATTTAGGTTATTTTCATACTTATTTTAGTTTTGGCAACAGTTTGATAGACAAAAGGCCTATTAGTTTATAGCATAAGCTAACATCCATTATTTTTTAAAGTCTCATAAAGAATGTTATAAATTAGTGATGCACCAATATTACATTTTGTTGTTGTTGAGGCCTTTTAAGCATTCTAGTACAGTTAAATAGTTAACATACACATGGACGCAGTGGTCTAAGGCACTGCATCTCAATTGCAAGAGGCGTCACTACAGTCCCTGGTTCGAATCCAGGCTGTATCGTATCCGGCCCCGGTGATTGGGAGTCACATAGGGCGGCGCACAATTGGCCCAGCGTTGTCCGGGCCGTCATTGTAAATTAGAATTTGTTCGTAACTGACGTCCTTGACCAATCAGAACCTGAATATGACGTCACATAATAATTTAACACGTTCATACATTTTTCACCTAGTTACTTCACAAATGACTCGTACTTCATATATGTCACAACGATTCATTGATACGTATGCCATGACGCTGGTAAAGTTGTCTCGTCACCTAAAGCGCTGGTCATAAAAAAAGCTAGCTAGCTCATGGATGCGCACAATGCTCTTCCACAAAAACATAACAAAACGACAATCTGTTTCAGTAGCTATAGTAGCTAACTATCTGGCTAGCTGTCATCATCTAAAATAACCCTGATTTATAGGACAGTTCTTATTTTATTAATGGTGGTCGGTCCCCATCTATGTGAAGCTAGCCACAACAAGGATTAGCCACAATCGTGGACTTTGCGGTTAGCCTTCAAAATAAAAGTACGACATTGACAGAGATGCAAATCAATTCAAATAGTAGAATTATGCCATAATTGAATAGCTCATGCTAAACATGGTTGGAATGTTGTTATATAAAATCAATAAAAGACAAATCATTTGTTAATTTGACAAAAATCTGTTGAAATCACACTGGATGTATTATACTTTAGAGTTGCATTGGGGGGCATCCTTATTTCACTGTACAGCCTTATCTATGGATGGTGGATCAATGACATGGGGGTATCAGTCTACTCAGTGACACCCAGAGAACATTAGCATCGTAGCATCGTATTACGGGACTCTTGAGTTGCATTGGGGGCATCCTTATTTCACTGCACAGCCTTATCTATGGATGGTGGATCAATGACATGGGGGTATCAGTCTACTCAGTGACACCCAGAGAACATTAGCATCGTAGCATCGTATTACGGGACTGAGTTGCATTGGGGGCATCCTTATTTCACTGTACAGCCTTATCTATGGATGGTGGATCAATGACATGGGGTATCAGTCTACTCAGTGACACCCAGAGAACATTAGCATCGTAGCATCGTATTACGGGACTGAGTTGCATTGGGGGGCATCCTTATTTCACTGTACAGCCTTATCTATGGATGGTGGATCAATGACATGGGGTATCAGTCTACTCAGTGACACCCAGAGAACATTAGCATCGTAGCTCTTATTGCAGAACTCTGAAACAACTGAATTGGGCCACATTTATTGTTATCCTAGGTTATTTACATACTTATTTTAGTTCGATAGGCAAAAGGCTTATTCGTTTATAGCATAAACCCCCCCATTCTCAGGGACGGGGCTGTAGTGGAGCAGGTTGAGAGCTTCATGTTCCTTGGTGTCCACATCAACAACCAAACTAGAATGGTCCAAACACATCAAGGCAGTCGTGAAGAGGGTACGACAAAACCTATTCCCCCCTCAGGAGACTGGAAAGATTTGGCATGGGTCCTGAGAACCTCAAAAGGTTCTACAGCTGCAACAGAAAGGGTTGCATCACTGCCTGGTACGGCAACTGCTCGGCCTCCGACCGCATGGCACTACAGAGGGTAGTGCGTACGGCCCAGTACTTCACTGGGGCCAAGCTTCCTGCCATCCAGGACCTCTATAACAGGCGGTGTCAGAGGAAGGCCCTAAAAATTGACAGAGACCACAGCCATAGACGGTTCTCTCTACTACCGCATGGCAAGCGGTACCGGAGTGCCAAGTCTAGGATAAAAAGACTTCAACAGTTTTTACCCCCAAGCCATAAGACTCCTGAACAGGTAACCAAATGGTTATCCAGACTATTTGCATTGTGTTCCCCCTCCCCCAACCCCTCGTTACGCTGCTGCTACTCTCTGTTTATTTTATATGCATAGTCACTTTAACTATACACTCATGTACATACTACCTCAATTAGCCCGACCAACCAGTGCTCCCACACATTGGCTAACCGGGATCTGTGCATTGTGTCCCACCCACCTCCCGCCAATCACTCTTTTACACTACTGCTACTCTCTGTTCATCATATATGCATAGTCACTTTAACCATATCTACATGTACAGACTACCTCAGCCTGACTAACCGGTGTCGGTATGTAGCCTCGCTACTTTTATAGCCTCGCTATTGTATATAGCCTGTCTTTTTACTGTTGTTTTATTTCTTTACTTACCCATTGTTCAACTAACACCTTTTTTGCACTATTGGTTAGAGTCTGTAAGTCAGCATTTCACTGTGAGGTCTACTACACCTGTTGTATTCAGCGTTTCACTGTGAGGTCTACTACACCTGTTGTATTCAGCATTTCACTGTAAGGTCTACTACACCTGTTGTATTCAGCATTTCACTGTAAGGTCTACTACACCTGTTGTATTCAGCGTTTCACTGTAAGGTCTACTACACCTGTTGTATTCAGCATTTCACTGTAAGGTCTACTACACCTGTTGTATTCAGCGTTTCACTGTAAGGTCTACTACACCTGTTGTATTCAGCATTTCACTGTAAGGTCTACTACACCTGTTGTATTCAGCATTTCACTGTGAGGTCTACCTACACCTGTTGTATTCAGCATTTCACTGTAAGGTCTACTACACCTGTTGTATTCAGCATTTCACTGTGAGGTCTACTACACCTGTTGTATTCATCATTTCACTGTAAGGTCTACTACACCTGTTGTATTCATCATTTCACTGTAAGGTCTACTACACCTGTTGTATTCATCATTTCACTGTAAGGTCTACTATACCTGTTGTATTCAGCATTTCACTGTAAGGTCTACTACACCTACTGTATTCAGCATTTCACTGTAAGGTCTACCTACACCTGTTGTATTCAGCATTTCACTGTAAGGTCTACCTACACCTGTTGTATTCAGCATTTCACTGTAAGGTCTACTACACCTGTTGTATTCAGCATTTCACTGTGAGGTCTACTACACCTGTTGTATTCATCATTTCACTGTAAGGTCTACTACACCTGTTGTATTCATCATTTCACTGTAAGGTCTACTACACCTGTTGTATTCATCATTTCACTGTAAGGTCTACTATACCAGTTGTATTCAGCATTTCACTGTGAGGTCTACTACACCTGTTGTATTCAGCATTTCACTGTGAGGTCTACTACACCTGTTGTACTCAGCATTTCACTGTAAGGTCTACCTACACCTGTTGTATTCATCATTTCACTGTAAGGTCTACTACACCTGTTGTATTCATCATTTCACTGTAAGGTCTACTACACCTGTTGTATTCATCATTTCACTGTAAGGTCTACTATACCTGTTGTATTCATCATTTCAATGTAAGGTCTACTACACCTGTTGTATTCATCATTTCACTGTAAGGTCTACTACACCTGTTGTATTCAGCATTTCACTGTAAGGTCTACTACACCTGTTGTATTCAGCATTTCTGTAAGGTCTACTACACCTGTTGTATTCAGCATTTCACTTAAGGTCTACTTCACCTGTTGTATTCAGCATTTCACTGTAAGGTCTACTACACCTGTTGTATTCAGCATTTCACTGTGAGGTCTACTACACCTGTTGTACTCAGCATTTCACTGTAAGGTCTACCTACACCTGTTGTATTCAGCATTTCACTGTAAGGTCTACTACACCTGTTGTATTCAGCATTTCACTGTAAGGTCTACTACACCTGTTGTATTCAGCATTTCACTGTAAGGTCTACTACACCTGTTGTATTCAGCATTTCACTGTGAGGTCTACTACACCTGTTGTATTCAGCATTTCACTGTAAGGTCTACTACACCTGTTGTATTCAGCATTTCACTGTGAGGTCTACTACACCTGTTGTACTCAGCATTTCACTGTAAGGTCTACCTACACCTGTTGTATTCAGCATTTCACTGTAAGGTCTACTACACCTGTTGTATTCAGCATTTCACTGTAAGGTCTACTACACCTGTTGTATTCAGCATTTCACTGTGAGGTCTACTACACCTGTTGTATTCAGCATTTCACTGTAAGGTCTAC
>NC_056438.1:82457280-82467280 GCF_018296145.1 Oncorhynchus tshawytscha
TCGCCTCATTGCTACGAAAACATGACCCACCAAACCGCACGTAACACCAGCCCACTTAACCCGGAAGCCAGCCGCACCAATGTGTCGGAGGAAACACTGTACACCTGACAACCGAGGTCAGCCTGCAGGCGCCCGGCCTGCTACAAAGAGTCACTAAATGAGCCAAGTAAAGCTCCACTTGCTAAAACTCCCCTTAACCCGGACGCCGCTGGGCCAATTCTGAGCCGCCCTATTGGACTCCCGATCATGGCCCGTTGTGATACAGACCCGGGATTGAACCCGGGTAGCACTGCGGAGATCAACAAATTCCTCTGCTTCATTTGTGCTTTGACCGGTGTCGTCTCTCAGAAGTGGAGTAAGACAAGAGTCTCTGTCGACTCGTTTTCAATCTCCAAGTTATGTTTGAAGCAGCCCAGTAAGACACACAAATCGTCTGCAATCAAATGTTACTTGGGTGTCTTGGTTAAAAACAAATAACTGTCAAATGTGAATAATAGTAAGACTTAGAATATAGAGAATTAGACATATATGTCTTGTCAATGATGTAGAAAGAAGCAAATCAAGTTAAAAAAAAAATCAGGTTTACTTGACCAATTTTATTTTATTTTTTTAACTGATAGTTTCATGGGATTTCCCTCAGAAGCAAAAACCGCGTGTGTTCAAAAACCTTGTAGGCTGTTATGTCATCAGAGAGAAACTAGGGAATGAGACAGAGGCTCGAGTTTCTTTCCTGTGTGTAAACACAACTAAATAGCACAGGAAACGACTGCTTGGTGAGACCGTGTGAATGTATCAGTCTGAGTTGCTTACAACTACTTCATCGTCGTCGTCGTCATCACTTAAATGAATCAGCCCACATGTCATGAATGTGGTCTCAAAAACAAAGAACTGGCTGAGAGTTTCATGTAGAAATATATCATATAGAACAGATGATGATGATTCTTCTTAGGATAGAGAGACTTGGTCCAAGCCACGGGCCTAGATCTACATTACTTAGAAACTTGAACAGACAGATTTTAGATTTCCACACACACACACGGTCGTTTTGTCCACACACACACACACACACACACGGTCGTTTTGTCCACACACACACACACACACACGGTCGTTTTGTCCACACACACACACACACACACACACACACACACACGGTCGTTTTGTCCACACACACACGGTCGTTTTGTCCACACACACACACACACACACACACACACACACACACGGTCGTTTTGTTCACACACACACACGGTCGTTTTGTCCACACACACACACACGGTCGTTTTGTCCACACACACACACGGTCGTTTTGTCCACACACACACACGGTCATTTTGTCCACACACACACACACACACACGGTCGTTTTGTCCACACACACACACACGGTCGTTTTGTCCACACACACACACGGTCGTTTTGTCCACACACACACACACGGTCGTTTTGTCCACACACACACACGGTCGTTTTGTCCACACACACACACACACGGTCGTTTTGTCCACACACACACACCACACACACGGTCGTTTTGTCCACACACACACACACGGTCGTTTTGTCCACACACACACGGTCGTTTTTTGTCCACACACACACGGTCGTTTTGTCCACACCACACACGGTCGTTTTGTCCACACACACGGTCGTTTGTCCACACACACACACACACACAGTCGTTTTGTCCACACACACACACACAGTCGTTTTGTCCACACACACACACAGTCGTTTTGTCCACACACACACAGTCGTTTTGTCCACACACACACAGTCGTTTTGTCCACACACACACACAGTCGTTTTGTCCACACACACACACAGTCGTTTTGTCCACCCACACACACACAGTCGTTTTGTCCACACACACACACACACAGTCGTTTTGTCCACACACACACACACACACACACAGTCGTTTTGTCCACACACACACAGTCGTTTTGTCCACACACACACACACACAGTCGTTTTGTCCACACACACACAGTCGTTTTGTCCACACACACACAGTCGTTTTGTCCACACACACACACACACACAGTCGTTTTGTCCACACACACACACACACAGTCGTTTTGTCCACACACACACACACAGTCGTTTTGTCCACACACACACACACAGTCGTTTTGTCCACACACACACACAGTCGTTTTGTCCACACACACACACACAGTCGTTTTGTCCACACACACACACAGTCGTTTTGTCCACACACACACACACACAGTCGTTTTGTCCACACACACAGTCGTTTTGTCCACACACACACAGTCGTTTTGTCCACACACACACACACACACACAGTCGTTTTGTCCACACACACACACACAGTCGTTTTGTCCACACACACAGTCGTTTTGTCCACACACACACACACACAGTCGTTTTGTCCACACACACACACAGTCGTTTTGTCCACACACACACACACAGTCGTTTTGTCCACACACACACACACACACACAGTCGTTTTGTCCACACACACACACACAGTCGTTTTGTCCACACACACACACAGTCGTTTTGTCCACACACACACACACAGTCGTTTTGTCCACACACACAGTCGTTTTGTCCACACACACACAGTCGTTTTGTCCACACACACACACACACAGTCGTTTTGTCCACACACACACACACACACACACACAGTCGTTTTGTCCACACACACACACACAGTCGTTTTGTCCACACACACAGTCGTTTTGTCCACACACACACACACAGTCGTTTTGTCCACACACACACACAGTCGTTTTGTCCACACACACACACAGTCGTTTTGTCCACACACACACAGTCGTTTTGTCCACACACACACAGTCGTTTTGTCCACACACACACACACAGTCGTTTTGTCCACACACACACACACACACAGTCGTTTTGTCCACACACACACACAGTCGTTTTGTCCACACACACACACACACAGTCGTTTTGTCCACACACACAGTCGTTTTGTCCACACACACACAGTCGTTTTGTCCACACACACACAGTCGTTTTGTCCACACACACACAGTCGTTTTGTCCACACACACACACACACGGTCGTTTTGTCCGCACACACACACACGGTCGTTTTGTCCACACACACACACACACACGGTCGTTTTGTCCACACACAGTCGTTTTGTCCACCCACACACACACACACACACAGTCGTTTTGTCCACCCACACACACACACACACAGTCGTTTTGTCCACACACACACACACACACACACAGTCACCACACACACACACACACACAGTCGTTTTGTCCACACACACACAGTCGTTTTGTCCACACACACACACACACGTTTTGTCCACACACACACACAGTCGTTTTGTCCACACACACACACACAGTCGTTTTGTCCACACACAGTCGTTTTGTCCACACACACACACACAGTCGTTTTGTCCACACACACACACAGTCGTTTTGTCCACACACACACACACACACACACACCACACACACACACACACAGTCGTTTTGTCCACACACACACACAGTTGTTTTGTCCACACACACACACAGTTGTTTTGTCCACACACACACAGTCGTTTTGTCCACACACACACACACAGTCGTTTTGTCCACACACACACACACACACAGTTGTTTTGTCCACACACACACACACACACAGTCGTTTTGTCCACACACACACAGTCGTTTTGTCCACACACACACACACAGTCGTTTTGTCCACACACACACACACACAGTCGTTTTGTCCACACACACACACAGTCGTTTTGTCCACACACACACACACACACTCGTTTGTCCACACACACACACACACACACACACACAGTCGTTTTGTCCACACACACACACACAGTCGTTTTGTCCACACACACACACAGTCGTTTTGTCCACACACACACACACAGTCGTTTTGTCCACACACACACAGTCGTTTTGTCCACACACACAGTCGTTTTGTCCACACACACACAGTCGTTTTGTCCACACACACACAGTCGTTTTGTCCACACACACACAGTCGTTTTGTCCACACACACACAGTCGTTTTGTCCACACACACACACGGTGGTTTTGTTTTCACTTGGCTACGCATGCCTCTCTCTAGTATCAATATGCCTTGTCCATTACTGTCCTGGTAAGTGATTACTGTCTTATTTCACTGTAGAGCCTCTAGCCCTGCTCAATATGCCTTAACCAACCATGTTGTTCCACCTCCTACATATGTGATGACATCACCTGGTTTAAACACCTCTAGAGACTATATCTCTCGCATCATTACTCAATGCCTAGGTTTATCTCCAATGTACTCACATCCTCCCTTACCTTTGTCTGAATCTATTCTCTCGTGCCCAGAAATCTGCTCCTTTTCCTCTCTGTTCTGAACGTTCTTATAGCCTTTAGCCGTACCCTTACCCTACACCTCCTCTGTTCCTCTGGTGATGTAGAGGTTAACCCAGGCCGTACAGCGCCCAGCACCACTCCTACTCCCCAGGTGCTCTCATTTGTTGACTTCTGTAACCGTAATAGCCTTGGTTTCATTCATGTTAACATTAGAAGCCTCCTCCCTAAGTGTGTTTTATTCACTGCTTCAGCACACTCTGCCAACCCAGATGTCTTAGCCGTGTCTGAATCCTGGCTTAGGAAGGCCACCAAAAATCCTGAAATGTCCATCCCCAACTACAACATTTTATGACAAGATTGAACTGCCAAAGGGGGTGAAGTTGCAATCTACTGCAGAGATAGCCCTCAGAGTTCTGTATTACTATCCAAGTCTGTACCCAAACAATTCGAGCTTCTACTTCTAAAAATTCACTTTTCCAGAAACAAGTCTCACTGTTGCCGCTTGCTATAGACCTCCTTCTCCCCCTAGCTGTGCCCTCAACACCATATGTGATTTGATTGCCCCCCATCTATCTTCTGAGCTCGTGCTACTAGGTGACCTAAACTGGGACATGCTTAACACCCCAGCCATCCTACAATCCAAGCTTGAAGCCCTCAGCCTCACACAAATTATCAATGAACCTACCAGGTACAACCCCAAATCCGTAAACACGGGCACCCTCATAGATGTCATCCTAACTCACTCGCCCTCTGAATACACCTCTGCTGTTTTCAATCAAGATCTCAGTGATCACTGCCTCATTGCCTGCATCTGTAATGGGCCTGTAATCAAACAACCTCCCCTCATCACTGTCAAACGCTCCCTAAGCAACCCGCTCCACAGCAACCCGCTGGTCATGGGTGCACCTCAGCCACGCTCAAGGTCCTAAATTACAAAACCGCCATCGATATGAGACATTACTGTGAAGCAGTCTTCATCGACCTGGCCAAGGCTTTCGACTCTGTCAATCACCACATTCTTATTGGCAGACTGGACAGCCTTGGTTCCTCAAATGATTGCCTCGCCTGGTTTACCAACTACTTCTCTGATAGAGTTCAAATCGAAGGGCCTGTTGTCTGGACCTCTGGCAGTCTCTATGGGTGTGCCACAAGGGTTCAATCCTCGGGCCGACTCTCTTCTCTGTATACATCAATGATGTTGCTCTTGCTGCTTGTGATTCTCTGATCCACCTCTACGTAGACGACACCATTCTGTATACATCTGGCCCTTCTTTGGACACTGTGTTAACTAACCTCCAGATGAGCTTCAATGCCATACAACTCTCCTTCCGTGGCCTCCAACTGCTCTTAAATGCAAGTAAAACTAAATGCATGCTCTTCAACCGATCGCTGCCTGCACCCGCCCGCCTGTCCAGCATCACGACTCTGACTTAGGTATTTGTAGTTGTCCACGTATTCTAGGTGTCTGGTTAGACTGTAAACTCTCCTTCCAGACTCACATTAAGCATCTCCAATCCAAAATTAAATCTAGAATTGGCTTCCTATATGCAACAAAGCATCCTTCACTCATGCTGCCAAACATACCCTCGTAAAACTGACCATCCTTGACGTCGGTGATGTCTATAAAATAGCCTCCAACACTCTACTCAACAAATTGGATGCAGTCTATCACAGTGCCATCCGTTTTGTCACCAAAACCCCATATACTACCCACCATTGCGACCTGTACGCTCTCGTTGGTTGGCCCTCGCTTCATACTGGTCGCCAAACCCACTGGCTACAGGTTATCTACAAGTCTCTGCTAGGTAAAGCCCCGCCTCATCTCACTGGTCACCATAGCAGCACCCACTCGTAGCACGCACTCCAACAGGTATATCTCACTGGTCACCCCCAAAGCCAATTCCTCCTTTGGTCGTCTTTCCTTCCAGTTCTCTGCTGCCAATGACTGGAACGAATGGCAAAAATCTCTGAAGCTGGAGACTCATATCTCCCTCACTAGCGTTAAGCACCGGCTGTCAGAGCAGCTCACAGATCACTGCACATAGCCCATCTATCTACCCATCTCATCCCCATACAGTATTTATTTATTTATCTTGCTCCTTTGCACCCCAGTATCTCTACTTGCACATTCATCTTCTGCACATCTACCTTTCCAGAGTTTAATTGCTATATTGTAATTAGTTTGCCACCATGGCCTATTTATTGCCTTAACTCACTTGCACTCAAAATACTTTGTTTTCTTTTGTTCTACCGTATTATCGACTATGTTTTGTTTATTCCATGTGTAACTCTGTGTTTGTGTCGCACTGCTTTGCTTTGTCTTGGCCAGGTCACAGTTGTAAATGAGAACTTGTTCTCAACTAGAATACTTGGTTAAGTAAAAAATAAAACACACGGTCGTGTTGTCCACACACACACGGTCGTTTTGTCCACACACACACACACACACACGGTCGTTTTGTCCACACACACACACACACACACACACGGTAGTTTTGTCCACACACACACACACACGGTCGTTTTGTCCACACACACACACACACACACACACGGTCGTTTTGTCCACACACACACACACACACACACACGGTCGTTTTGTCCACACACACACACACACACACACACACGTCG
Organism: Oncorhynchus tshawytscha; assembly: GCF_018296145.1. NCBI lineage: Eukaryota > Metazoa > Chordata > Actinopteri > Salmoniformes > Salmonidae > Oncorhynchus > Oncorhynchus tshawytscha. The sequence goes on from NC_056438.1 coordinate 82,464,259, forward strand.
TTTTGTCCACACACACACACACACACACACACACACGGTCGTTTTGTCCACACACACACACGGTCGTTTTGTCCACACACACACACGGTCGTTTTGTCCACACACACACACACACACACACGGTCGTTTTGTCCACACACACACACACACACACACACACACGGTCGTTTTGTCCACACACACACACACACGGTCGTTTTGTCCACACACACACACACACACACACACGGTCGTTTTGTCCACACACACACACGGTCGTTTTGTCCACACACACACACACACACACACGGTAGTTTTGTCCACACACACACACACACACACACACACACACACGGTCGTTTTGTCCACACACACACGGTCGTTTTGTCCACACACACACACGGTCGTTTTGTCCACACACACACGGTCGTTTTGTCCACACACACACACGGTCGTTTGTCCACAGACACACACGGTCGTTTGTCCACACACACACACGGTCGTTTTGTCCACACACACACACGGTCGTTTTGTCCACACACACACACACGGTCGTTTTGTCCACACACACACACGGTCGTTTTGTCCACACACACACACGGTCGTTTTGTCCACACACACACACGGTCGTTTTGTCCACACACACACGGTCGTTTTGTCCACACACACACACACACACACACACACACACACACACGGTCGTTTTGTCCACACACACACACGGTTTTGTCCACACACACGTTGGTTTCGTCCACACACACACACGCGGTGGTTTCGTCCCACGCACACACGCAGTGGTTTCGTCCACACACACACACACGCGGTGGTTTCGTCCACACACACACACACACGCGGTGGTTTCGTCCACCCACACACACACACACGCGGTGGTTTCGTCCACCCACACACACGCGGTGGTTTCGTCCACGCACACACGCGGTGGTTTCGTCCACGCACACACGCGGTGGTTCCGTCCACGCACACGCGGTGGTTTCGTCCACCCACACACGCGGTGGTTTCGTCCACCCACACACGCGGTGGTTTCGTCCACCCACACACGCGGTGGTTTCGTCCACCCACACACGCGGTGGTTTCGTCCACACACGCGGTGGTTTCGTCCACACACACACGGTGTTTTTGTACACACACGTTTTGTTGACCATTTTGAAGCAAAAATATATATTACTACAACTATCATAACTGACATGAAATATTTCTATGTCAACCTAAAGTAATATTACGATATGTACCCGTCTGATCCCCCCCCCCCCACACCATCACTAACGGGAAGGAGATCTCAGCCACAAACGACAACTTCTATTATGGGAACAGAGACACTGTCTTATCAGGGGTCAAGTGAACAAGACCCAACAGGTCATGAGATGGTTAGCGATGATGTCATGAGAGGAGGATGAGTAAATTACTGTTTGCTCTTCAAAGTTCCCACTAAGTCACTCACAAGTCACTCACAAGTCACTCACAAGTCACTCACAAGTCACTCATAGCTTGAGGACCAAACTACAGTCAATATATAAAAACCCAGATCAATGCATTAGGATATAATGTAGTAAACGGCTAGGCAGTGCTCCTTGAGGGAGGCTATGCTCCTCTTCCAGTGGGGGACATTCTCTGTGGTAGTTGTGGACTGGACCCTACTACTGGCAGGGCTCTACGCTGACCTCTCTTTTACAAGGAGCACTGTAGAGATGTACTACTGTGGTGGTGGAGGACAGGTGATGGTAGGATTGGTGGTGGTAGTGGTGATGGTAGTGGTGGTAGTGGTGATGGTAGTAGTGGTGGTAGTGGTGATGGTAGTGGTGATGGTAGTAGTGGTGGTGGTGGTAGTGGTGATGGTAGTAGTGGTGGTGGTGGTAGTGGTGATGGTAGTAGTGGTGGTGGTGGTGGTGGTGATGGTAGTAGTGGTGGTGGTGGTAGTGGTGGTGGTGTAGTGGTGGTGGTGGTAGTGGTAGTAGTGGTGGTGGTGGTAGTGGTGATGGTAGTAGTGGTGGTGGTGGTAGTGGTGGTGGTGGTAGTGGTGATGGTAGTAGTGGTGATGGTAGTAGTGGTGGTGGTGGTGGTGGTGATGGTAGTAGTGGTGGTGGTGGTGGTGGTAATGGTAGTAGTGGTGGTAGACTGGTCTAGTAATCCATCCATGTATGCATTTACTTGACAAAACCAATAATTGGACAAAAGATCAAGATTGGGCTGCATGTGTAAACACATCCTTAGGCTACAGCCAAGAGCACCAACACTTAGTCAGGAGGTTTATCTCACACTGACATCTGCGGTATCCAAACTACCGTACACTGACATCTGTGGTATCCAAACTACCGTACACTGACATCTGTGGTATCCAAACTGCCGTACACTGACATCTGCGGTATCCAAACTGCCGTACACTGACATCTGCGGTATCCAAACTGCCGTACACTGACATCTGTGGTATCCAAACTGCCGTACACTGACATCTGTGGTATCCAAACTACCGTACACTGACATCTGTGGTATCCAAACTACCGTACACTGACATCTGTGGTATCCAAACTACCATACACTGACATCTGTGGTATCCAAACTACCAACAGATGGGTCAGTGTGTAAACAGATATAAGGTAGGGGCGAGTAAATACGACAGGGAAAGACCCCTGAGTTGGTCACCATCATGTTCATGTCTCCATTTCTACAGGAATGGACACCAAGACCTCTGTGGTATCCAAACTGCCGTACACTGACCTCTGTGGTATCCAAACTGCCGTACACTGACCTCTGTGGTATCCAAACTGCCGTACACTGACCTCTGTGGTATCCAAACTACCGTACACTGACCTCTGTGGTATCCAAACTACCGTACACTGACCTCTGTGGTATCCAAACTACCATACACTGACCTCGGTGGTATCCAAACTACCAATGGATGTAGCCTATGGGAATAGAGAAAAGGCTGTGATGGGGAAATAAAAGGAGCCAGTTTGTTTTCACCACTTATTTCCACGACTGATCAAAACGTGTTGTTGCCTCATGGGTTTCTTGTCCCTCTGTAGCA
>NC_056438.1:82472280-82514780 GCF_018296145.1 Oncorhynchus tshawytscha
GGAGGCTCAGACAGAGATGTCAGTCCACCTGCTGGCTCACAGGAGAAACGTCCGTTCCTGGAAGATAAATAACAACAAAGAATTATTACATTTAGGAAATGTCAACAAACACATTTTTTTCTACTTTATATTCATTTCCAGCAATGACCCCCCCCCCCAAAAAAAAAAAAAAAAAATGTGAAAACAGCAGGTTTATGTTTTGTAGTTAAAAAGAGGAAAATGTTAAAATAACTATACATGCATTCAGAAAGTTACAGCCTTTTTATAAAATTGATTAAATCCTTTTCCCCCTCCAATCTACACACAATACCCCATAGTGACAAAGCAAAAACTGTTTTTTTTTTTTTTTTTTTTTAGAAATGTTTGCAAATTTATTAAATCAAAAAAAAAAAAAAAATGGAAACATCACATTTACATAAGTAGTCAGAACCCTTTACTCGTTTAAGCACCTTTGGCAGCGATTACAGCCTCAAGTCTTCTTGGGTGTCTTCACACCTGTATTTGGAGAGTTTCTCCTATTCTTCTCTGCAGATCCTCTCAAGCTCTGTCAGGTTGGATGGGGAGTGTTGCTGCACAGCTATTTTCAGGTCTCTCCAGAGATGTTCAATCGGGTTCATGTCCGGGCTCTGGCTAGGTCATTCAAGGACATTCAGAGACTTGTCCCGAAAACACTCCTGCGTTATCTTGGCTGTGTCTTTAGGGTCGTTGTCCTGTTGGAAGTTCACCGTAGTCTGAGGTCCTGAGTGCTCTGGAGCAGGTTTTCATCAAGGATCTCTCTGTACTTTGCTTCATTCATCTTTCCCTCGATCCTGGCTAGTCTCCCAGTCCCTGCCCCTGAAAAAGATCCCAACAGCATGATGCTGCCACCACCATGCTTCACTGTAGGGATGGTGCCAGGTTTCCTCCAGACGTGACTCTTGGCATTCAGGCCAAAGAGTTCAATCTTGGTTTCATCAGACCAGAGAATCTAGTTTCTCATGGTCTGAGAGTCCTTTAGGTGCCTTTTGGCAAACTCCAAAAGGGCTGTTCCTACAATCAAGTTGTAGAAACATCTAAAAAATGATCAATGGAAACAAGATGCACCTATGCATACATTATGAATCTCATAGCAAAGGGTCTGAATACTTATGTAAATAAGCTATTTTTTCTATATTTAATAGATATATATTTTTTTTAATCTACCTGTTTTCGCTGTCATTATGGGGTAGTACAGTCATTTTAGAATAAGGCTGTAACAAAATGTGGAACAAATCAAGGGGTCTGAATACTTGCCAAATGCACTGCACTTTGGCAAATGAATTTAAAAAATACCTTGTTTACGTAAGTATTCAGACCCTTTGCTATGATACTCAATTGTGCTCCGGTGCATCCTGTTTCCATTGAACATCCTTGATGTTTCTACAGCTTGATTGGAGTCCACCTGTGGTGAATTCAATTGATTGGACATGATTTGGAAAGGCACACACCTGTCTATATAAGGTCCCACAGTTGACAGTGCGTATCAGAGCAAAAACCAAGCCATGAGCTTGAAGGAATTGTTTGTAGAGCTCCGAGACAGGATTGTGTTGAGGCACGGATCTGGGGAAGGGTATCAAAAAATTTCTGCAGCATTGAAGGTCCCCAAGAACACAGTGGCCTCCATCATTCTTAAATGGAAGAAGTTTGGAACCACCAAGACTCTTCCTAGAGCTGGCCGCCCAGCCAAACTGAACAATCGGGGGAGAAGGGCCTTGGTCAGGGAGGTGACCAAGAACCTGATGGTCACTGACAGAGCTCCAGAGTTCCTCTGTGGAGATGGGACAACCTTCCAGAAAGACAACCATCTCTGCAGCACTCCACCAATCGCCACTCCAGGAAAAGGCACATGACAACCTGCTTGGAGTTTGCCAAAATGCACCTAAATTACTCTCAGACCATGAGAAACAAGATTCTCTGGTCTGATGAAACCAAGATTGAACACTTTGGCCTGAATGCCAAGTGTCATGTCTGGAGGAAACCTGGCACCATCCCTACGGTGAAGCATGGTGGTGGCAGCATCATGCTGTGGGGATGTTTTTCAGCAGCAGGGACTGGGAGACTTGTGAGGATCGAGGCAAAGATGAACAGAGCAAAGTACAAAGAGATCCTTGCTGAAAACCTGCTCCAGAGCGCTCAGGACCTCAGACTGGGGCTAAGATCCACCTTCCAACAGGACAGCGACCCGAAGCACACAGTCACGATAAAGCAGGGGTGGCTTCGGGACAAGTCTCTGAATGTCCTTGAGTGGCACAGCCAGGGCCCAGATATGAACATCTCTGGAGAGACCTGAAAATATATGTGCAGTGACTCTCCCCATCCAACCTGACAGAGCTTGAGAAGATCTACAGAGAAGAATGGGAGAAACTCCCCAAATACAGGTGTGCCAATCTTGTAGCATCATACCCAAGAAGACTTGAGGCTGTAATCACTGCCAAAGGTGTTTCAACATAATATTGAGTAAAGGGTCTGAATACTTATGTAATTGATCAGTTTTTTAAACATTTATAATAAATGTACTAACATTATTAAAAACATGTGTTTTGCCTTGTCATTATGGGGTATTGTGTGTGGATTGGGTGGGGGACAATTTAATCAATTTTTATAATAAGACTAATGAAACAAAATGTTGGAAAAATTCAAGGGGTCTGAATACTTTCTGAATGCACCACACACACACACACACTCGAAACAATAGTTTACTTAGATCTCTATCAATTTCTTTGCTAGATTCAACGATCAACCGGTTGTAAAAAGCACCATTGCGTGTCAAAGCGTTAGTCTTCACAGTTCACCGCTAGACAAGTAACGTGCTGTTACATTGCATGGATAGGCAAAGCACCAGTCCAGTACTATGTCCTCGACACAGTTCACCGCTGAACAACATGCTGTTATATTGTATATGAGTTAGGAGCCTGTGTTTCTCGCAATCATGCCACATGCCTGGATTTTTTTAAACTTAAAAAAAAAAAAAAAAAATTTTTAAACGTCTTCATCAAACTTCCCAAATTCTTTGTCAAATGGTCTAGCACCATCCTCAGTCAATTGCTTACATTTTTAAAATAAAGGATCAAATCTTACTACGGCATACAATTGAGCAAAACACAGGACCGTAAATATGATATGAGGCGATAGACATTCATACCTGGGTCCAGGAGGAGGGACTTGTCCAGCTTTCAGTTCGTCAATGATCTGATCAATGTCTTTAGGACTCAGGTCCTCCTGTAAGCCAGAGGGCAGCAACACATCACAGATCCATATTCAGACAATGAAACTACCCTGATACATCAAACCAGTCTATTTACCCAGTAAAACCATCCTGACACATCATAAAACCAGTCTATTTACCCAGTAAAACCATCCTGACACATCATAAAACCAGTCTATTTACCCAGTAAAACCATCCTGACACATCATAAAACCAGTCTATTTACCCAGTAAAACCATCCTGATACACCATAAAACCAGTCTATTTACCCAGTAAAACTATTGACATCGTAAAACCAGTCTATTTACCCAGTAAAACTACCCTGACACATAAAACCAGTTCGATAACCTAAATGAGTGGAATTTGTATTGCTATATTTATTCAATTACAAAAAAAAACAATCAGTTCTGCCTAATTCAGCACGAGGGTTGTGGTTTACAGAGAGTGGTTTTCCAACTAACAGACGGTACTAACGGAGAACTAGAGACCAACTAACAGACGGTACTAACGGAGAACTAGATACCAACTAACAGACGGTACTAACGGAGAACTAGATACCAACTAACAGACGGTACTAACGGAGAACTAGAGACCAACTAACAGACGGTATCTAACGGAGAACTAGAGACCAACTAACAGACGGTACTAACGGAGAACTAGAGACCAACTAACAGACGGTACTAACGGAGAACTAGAGACCAACTAACAGACGGTACTAACGGAGAACTAGAGACCAACTAACAGACGGTACTAACGGAGAACTAGAGACCAACTAACAGACGGTACTAATGGAGAACTAGAGAAGAGACCAACTAACAGACGGTACTAATGGGAAACTAGAGACCAACTAACAGACGGTACTAATGGAGAACTAGAGACCAACTAACAGACGGTACTAATGGAGAACTAGAGAAGAGACAAACTACTCTAATATTTTTGCAGGTATCATTTTGAGAATCTCAGTATTATTTTGGTGCTAGTCCGCTGTACCTGCACCAAAACCCCCAGTGTTTTTCCTTCACAACTTGTTCTCCATATTTAAAAAAAAAAATTGTGAGCCTGTTTGTTTTAATTACTTTTATTTCAATGACTGATCAAAACCTGTTTTCTCATGACTCTTGTTCCTCTGCAGCAGACATATGGTAAGCAATATTGTTTAGAACATCGAATCACAATAAATAAAATGTTTAAAAAATTACAATATTGAATCGCAATACATGTTGTATCGGCACATAAGTATGGTGAGGTTCCTGGCCAGTCCCAGATCCAGTATACTCACGTAGTAGTTGTCGTTGATCTGGACCATAGGAGCATTAACACAGGCACCGAGACACTCCACCTCTATGAGAGAGAACATCTTGTCTGCAGTCATCCCTCCTACCTTGATGCCTGAGAGAGGAGGAGGAGGAGGAGGAGGAAGATGTTTCGGCTTATAAGACTGATCTGATGGAAAGATTGGTGAACTGATCCCTGATCAGTTTGTGCTTTTGCCAACGACACAGCCAAACATGTTCTGCATGACAATTAGATAAAGAGTTGGCAAGAGAGTAGAAACCGACTAGAACCCAGCGTCTTGACACTGCAAAAGAAACGACTTAATATTCACACAAAAAAATATACAGTAGGTTTAGCTATCATCGTTAAGTAGTAGTGAAAAATAATTTTAATTGATTCTTAGTTCTCCGAGATCTCTGAAGCTTAATGCTCAACTCTTAACAATCCATTACTGTTGTGTACACTAGGGTTGGGCGATATTACAATAGCATCTATCTACGACGATTGACAGCCATTGTCGATTGGTAACGACATCTTAATGTGACAGATGATGGTTGACCCTATTTGAACTGGACTGGTGTAGAGCAGGGAAGAACAGTCTCACAGGACGCAACTGGACTGGTGTAGAGCAGTGAAGAACAGTCTCACAGGACACAACTGGACTGGTGTAGAGCAGGGAAGAACAGTCTCACAGCACACAGCTATAGACTATAGCCTACACCCATTCGTCACGATCTTATTTCGGACACACTAACTACACTATATATACAAAAGTATGTGGACACCCCTTCAAATGAGTGGATTTGGCTATTTCAGCCACACCCGTTGCTGACAGGTGTATACCAATCGAGCGCACAGCCATGCAATCTCCATAGACAAACATTGGCAGTAGAATGGCCTTACTGAAGAACTCATTGACTTTAAATGTGGCACCGTCATAGGATGCTACCTTTCCAACAAGTCAGTTTGTTAAATTTCTGCCCTGCAAGAGCTGCTCCGGTCAATGATGAATCATGCTTCACCATCTTGCAGTCCGACGGAGGAATCTGGGTTTGGCGAGTGCCAGGAGAACGCTACCTGCCCAAATGCATAGTGCCAACTGTAAAGTTTGGTGGAGGAGGAATAATGGTCTGGGGCTGTTTTTCATGGTTCGGGCCCCTTAGTTCCAGTGAAGGGAAATCCTAACACTACAGCATACAATGACATTCTAGACAATTCTGTGCTTCTAACATTGTGGTAACAGTTTGGGGAAAGGCCCTTTCCTGTTTCAGCATGACAATGCCCCTGTGCACAAAGCGAGGTCCATACAGAAATGGTTTATTGAGATCGGTGTGGAAGAACTTGACTGGCCTGCACAGAGCCCTGACCTCAACCTCATCAAACACCTCTGCGATGAATTAGAACGACAACTGTGAGCCAGGTCTAATCGCCCAACATCAGTGCCCGACCTCACTAATGCTCTTGTGGCTGAATGGAAGCAAGTCCCCGCAGCAATGTTCCAACATCTAGTGGAAAACCTTCCCAGAAGAGTGGAGGCTGTTATAGCAGCAATGTTCCAACATCTAGTGGAAAGCCTTCCCAGAAGAGTGGAGGCTGTTATAGCAGCAATGTTCCAACATCTAGTGGAAAGCCTTCCCAGAAGAGTGGAGGCTGTTAATAGCAGCAAAAGTGGGGGACCAACTCCATATTAATATCCTTGAATTTTGGAATCAGGTGTCCACATACTTTTGGTCATGTAGTGCATCTTGTGTCTACTAGCAGTTAAAAACAATATCCTATATTCCCCTTCTCTCTCTATTCTATGAATAGGACTTTGGTCTACAGGCCACTTTCATCATTTTATGCATGGATATATCCCAATCAAACAATGAATGTGACGGAGTTGCATCTCAAAGTTGTTTTGGATAGCTTCAAAATTTAAGGTAGCGAGGTGACTGACTATGTCAATAGCCTATAGAAAAATCTAAATGACAAGTTTTCATCAAGTTTAAGCTTATGGAGAAAGAAATGATCCATTCGGCCAGGATAACCCCTCCATGTGAGGTCACAAACCAAATGGCCAATAACCCATCCTCCTACTGGCCTATCACAAACCAAATGGCCAATAACCCATCCTCCTACTGGCCTATCACAAACCAAATGGCCAATAACCCCTCCTCCTACTGGCCTATCACAAACCAAATGGCGAATAACCCATCCTCCTACTGGCCTATCACAAACCAAATGGCCAATAACCCATCCTCCTACTGGCCTATCACAAACCAAATGGCCAATAACCCATCCTCCTACTGGCCTATCACAAACCAAATGGCCAATAACCCATCCTCCTACTGGCCTATCACAAACCAAATGGCCAATAACCCATCCTCCTACTGGCCTATCACAAACCAAATGGCCAATAACCCATCCTCCTACTGGCCTATCACAAACCAAATGGCCAATAACCCATCCTCCTACTGGCCTATCACAAACCAAATGGCCAATAACCCATCCTCCTACTGGCCTATCACAAACCAAATGGCCAATGTGAGGTAAAAAAACAAAACAAATGGCCACACAGACACATGTTCATCTGTCATATAGACAATAATAAAAAATAATAAAATCAACATTTGTTTATCCATCTTCACTTTGATCCCCTTTCATGTCTGGGTCCGCCTGTCGATCTCTTACCCAGTTTGTTCTGGAGGGCCTCCAGGATGCTGTCGGAGTCGCAAAGCATGCAGGGAGTTGTAGTGCAGATCTGGATGTGGTACTTGCCCACCGGCTGCCTCAGGAACATGGTGTAGAACGTCGCTACCTCATAGATCCTCATCGGAGGGACCTCAAGCACCTCGGCCACCTGGGAGAAGAGAGGAAAATGTATGTTAAAAAAAAAAAAAATGGGGGCTCATTAACAAAAAAAGGTGTAGCATTGACTTAAGTATAATCAGTCCAGTAATGGATGATGGAGGGTTTCTAAATGGCTCGTCCTTACTGATCACGCCCCTGGTCTGCAAATAGAGATTCTACGTAATTCTGTGGTTCAACAAATCTACATCAGCACATCACTCATTCATTCTGATTATGCCTATTGTAAAAATCTGTTGCCACAAAAGCAAACCAGATTAACATACTCTATTCTGAAGCAAACAGATGCCTCAGTCGGCATATTGTTCATGCCTGAGATGGGGATATTGATTGATTGATTGGTTTACCTTGTTCATGCCTGAGATGGGGATATTGATTGATTGATTTACCTTGTTCATGCCTGAGATGGGGATATTGATTGATTGATTTACCTTGTTCATGCCTGAGATGGGGATATTGATTGATTGATTGATTTACCTTGTTCATGCCTGAGATGGGGATATTGATTGATTGATTTACCTTGTTCATGCCTGAGATGGGGATATTGATTGATTGATTTACCTTGTTCATGCCTGAGATGGGGATATTGATTGATTGATTTACCTTGTTCATGCCTGAGATGGGGATATTGATTGATTGATTTACCTTGTTCATAGCTGAGATGGGGATATTGATTGATTGATTTACCTTGTTCATGCCTGAGATGGGGATATTGATTGATTGATTTACCTTGTTCATAGCTGAGATGGGGATATTGATTGATTGATTTACCTTGTTCATAGCTGAGATGGGGAGCCATCCATGCTGTCTCTGAGCCAGGTCCAACACGGGGATGGTGGCGGCCTGCTTGTGGCCCTCTGGGTACATACTAATGATAGCATCAATCCTCTTAAAACAACAAACGGCTTTCATTAGTGACGCTTATATGATGTGGTTTGTTGATAAGAACAGAAAATGTGATTGTTTTATGAAAGCTTCCTTTCATAAAAAAAAAACATTTTTTAAAGTTAAAAGTTGTGAAATTGATGCGATTTACATTAATATTTTAATATAATATTTTTAATTTTAATAGTTGTTGTTTTAGTCTTGATTTGCAGTCATTTCTTTAAATAATAATGTTCTTGACGTCCTCCACTCACCTTCAGGTTGTCCACAGTGAACTCAAATGGAGTATCTGGGTTGTTGTCAGGTGTGTCTCTGTGCTACAGTGGAAAGAAAACAAGCAGATTAAATCATTCATTAATTATTAATCATTATATTGAAGTCAGTTTTACAGAACTCCTACCAGTACCTGCCAAACTAAAAACAATGTTGTATTAGTTCAAAATGTTCAATTAGTTAAAGATACCAACTCATCAGGAAAAGGACAATCTCCCCCCATAGATCACTATGGGGAGAGGAAAGCCCAAGGTGATTGAGATATAGCCTTTTTATCTACACCAATATGAGTGCTGTATCCAACAACATAAGCCGAGTTCACAGGCAGACCAATTCAGATTTTTTTTTTCTCTCACTAATTGGTCTTTTGACCAATTAGATCAGCTCTGAAAACAATTTTGTACAAAATACTGATGTGATTGGTCAAAAACACCCATTAGTGGGGGGAAAATCACTGAATTGCACACCTTGTGTAAACGCAGCCATATTGGCACTACAGGAAATGTACCACTGCCCCCTTGTGAACAGTGAACAGTCCTATCCTGGTGTTATCTGGTTAAAATGGTCATCGTAAACATGCACAAGCTATGGTTGTGGCTCACGTAGGTAGGGCTTTGTTGAATCTCTTCTCTAAAAGACAATATAACATGTCTCTATGCCAAGGGACTGTTACCATGTCAACATGTCTCTATGCCAAGGGACTGTTACCATGCCAACATGTCTCTATGCCAAGGGACTGTTACCATGTCAACATGTCTCTATGCCAAGGGACTGTTACCATGCCATGTTTCCATCACCTGAGTAGAAGCAACAACCATGTGATGTTGTTTCAACAGTAACCACTAACACATGACATCTAGTGACAGGGAGAGTTTTTTTTTTGTATATACAGTAGAGTATCACAATATATATATATATATTTTTGTATATACAGTAGAGTATCGCAATATATATATGTGTATATACAGTATCGCAATATATATGTGTATATACAGTATCACAATATATATATTTGTGTATATACAGTAAAGTATCGCAATATATATTTGTGTATATACAGTAGAGTATCGCAATATATATATATATTTCTATATACATTTGTGTGTATACAGTAGAGTATCGCAATATATATATATTTGTATATACATTTATATTTGTATATACAGTAGAGTATAATATATATATATTTGTATATACAGTAGAGTATCGCAATATATATATATTGTATATACATTTGTGTGTATACAGTAGAGTAGTATATATATTTGTATATACAGTAGAGTATCGCAATATATATATATATTTGTATATACAGTAGAGTATCGCAATATATATATATATATTTGTATATACAGTAGAGTATCGCAATATATATATTTGTATATACAGTAGAGTATCGCAATATATATATATATTTGTATATACAGTAGAGTATCGCAATATATATATATATTTGTATATACAGTAGAGTATCGCAATATATATTTAGATATATATTTTTATTTTATAACATCCTACAGTAGTTGCATGATGCAATGTGTATGAAAGGCTGGTTCATATAGTTGAGTAGGCCAGACCTTGACAACAGTGAACATGTACGAGACAAGCCATGGTCTTGTTGTTGGGGATATGTTCACATTGACTTAAGGTTCTTAGTGTTAGTCACATCATAGTCTTTTGTTAGCCAGTGGTGTAAAGTACTTAAGTAGCACTTTCAAGTATTTCTACTTCAGAAGTTTTTTTTTTTTTGGGGGCAGTTATCTGTATATTACTATTTATATTTGACTACTTCTACTTCACTTCATTCCTTAAGAAAATAATGTACTTTTTTACTCCATACATTTTCCTTGACACCAAAAAGTACATTATATTTTGAATGCTTAGCAGGACAGGAAAATAGTCCAATTCACACACTTATCAAGAGAACATCCCTGGTCATCCCTACTGCATCTGATCTGGAGGACTAATTAAACAGAGAACATCCCTGGTCATCCCTACTTTAGGTCAAAACTGTAACTAGGCCACTCAGGAATATTCTGTGTCTTCTTGGTAAGCAACTGCAGTGTAGATTTGGCCTTGTGTTTTTGGTTATTGTCCTGCAGAAAGGCAAATTTATCTCCCAGTGTCTGGTGGAAAGCAGACTGAACCAGGTTTTCCTCTAGGATTTTGCCTGTGCTTAGCTCCATGAAGGAAAAAAAAAGATCCTGAAAACCATCCCAGTCCTTACCGATTACAAGCATGCCCATAACATGATGCAGCCACCACTATGCTTGAAAATATGCAGAGTGGTACTCTAATGTTTTGTATTGGATTTGACCCAAACATAATATAATATAATAATATAATGTATTAAGGACAAGTGGTTTCCTTCCTCTACGGCAACTGAGTTAGGAAGGACGCCTATATCTTTGTAGTGACTGGGTGTATTGATACACCATCCAAAGTGTAATGAATAACTACACCATGCCCAAAGGGATATTTTATGTCCTCTTTTTATTTTACCAATAGATGTTGTTCTTTGTGAGGCATTGGAAAACCTCCCTGGTCTTTGTGTTTGTATCTGTGTTTGAAATTCACTGCTTGACTGAGGGACCTTACAGGTAATTGTGTGTGTGTGGGGTACAGAGATGAGGGACCTTACAGATAATTGTGTGTGTGGGGTACAGAGATGAGGTAGTCATTCAAAAATCTTGTTAAACACCATTATTGCAATGCACACAGAGTGAGTCCATGCAACTTATCATGTGACTTATTGCCATAACAAAAGGGTTGAATACTTATTGCCTCAAGACATTTCAGTTTTTCATATAATTAATTTGTATCAAATAAAAAATAAAAAACTAATATCTAAAAACAATTCCACTTTGACATGATGCGATATTGTGTGTAGTGGGCCAGTGACCAAAACAAATCTAAATCAGTTTTAGATTCAGGCTGTAATATAACAAAATGCAGAAAAAGTCAAGGGTGTGAATACTTTCTGAAGGCTCATATATATATATATATATATATATATATATATATATATATATATATATATATATATATATATATATATATATATATATATATATATATATGGATGGACTATATATATATATATATATATGGATGGACGTGTGTATATATATATATATATGTGAGGAATGACGATGGGTGCCACTTCCTGTTTCTTTTCCTTCATTTATGGGATGCAACCAAAGTAAACGGAGCTCAATTGAATCTTGTACAGCTAATATTTTCCCTATCATGATTTCTCTCTCCTTACGGAGTCCTCTCTAGCCACATTGAACAACATGATCTTGTATTGACACTGCCTTCACACAAACGAATTATCGCAGCATTATTGTTTGTTGTTATTCATAAAAAAATTCTCCTTTTCTATATTGCAACCAAATTTGCACACACCCCATATTCCATAATGTTGTCATGGAAAATATTAATGTTGTTTCCAACTAGCAATCAACAACTGTGCCGTAAATACGTCTGCATTATTGAACGTTAAGATTGCCCAAACGCCAGTCTCTTTGGCAAATGACGGGAATGGCAAGGAGTGGAATGTTAACTAAAGAGACTGCTACCCAGACTAGCCTTGTGTGGCCATACTTCCAAATCTCGTCTTGGTAGGTAAGAAGCCTGAGATTCTGAGGCTAGTCACATTAAGGATATAGTACAGTAAGAAATCAGTGAGGTTAGAGATCCTACACAGCTGCACTCACCACAAAGATGCCCCCAGCTCCAGCTCTGGCAGCGGACTGGTGCAGACTCCTGACCTGCCTGGACTGAGAAGATGGAACATTGACAGAAGAAGAAGGATGTTAATGTGTGAATAAGGTTTGATTCTATGCAATACCAACCCAAAATGAATTTATTAAAGACTTCAATACCAACAGGACAATTTGGCAGTATGAGGCACCAGTTATAATTATGACCATTGGGATTCAAAACGATTAAGAAGTTGTAAGGTAGCCGTGAAGCAAACTAGCCAGCAAACTATGCAAGGCTCTTTTACGCTAGCTAACTCAGTTAGCCAGTCAGCTTTAGCTAGCGAACTGACAAGGACAAAGATATATTTTCACAATCGTTCAATCAACAATATTGTTCATATTAATATTTGAGTAAATCATGACTCTAAATGAAACATTGGCTGGTGTAACTAGCTACTAGTTAGCTAGCCGTTCCGCTAGCTAGGCCGCTTGCCCTTGTCAAGTGTCATGCAACATATTTCATTCAATTCTCCTAAAACGTAATGATTGATCATAAGACTGATAATGTTAGTATAACACGAGTACATTGTTATAACCGTACCGTTTGCGCTACAACAGATCGAATTGCAGAAGTTAAAAACATCTTGACAGCGTAGTTTTGTCCCGTTGATACAACACTTATTTGGACGACAGCGAAGGGCTGACATCGATTTATACGGTCCTCTCGATTGAGAGGGTCTGGCCTTACGCAACGTGTTAACTTCTGAAGTGAAACTAATCGACCACAGATCAAACATGATCAGAACTGTGACGCTTATTACAATGTTGTTTTTCTCTGTCCAAATGTATCTCCATTTATGTGAACGATCACATAAGATGATTAGACGTGTGTATCTTTCTGTGTACTCCATTGTTCAGCAATTATGAGCGTCTTTTTTAATTTTTATTTAAATGGTGACATTGGTAGTGGTGGAACGTTAAAACAAGAGTTTCTATTGGACAAATGAAGTTAGGCCCCTCCCCGTTTCGCTCCGTGTATTTTCATTCTGACTCGAAGTCGCCCTAGAAAAAGACGCAATTGTCTCTACAAGCCAGAATGTGGAATACAATGATATGTACCGGGTGTACATGTTGTAGGTCCTTCTGATGACAGGAGGTGGAGGAGGAGATAAGGAGATAAGGTATCCACATGAAAGTGTTGTTTGCCTACCTTTTTGCGCTCGCAGGTAGGTTCTGTTGCTTGTATTTTAAATCTCTTAATGTGATGCACAATATGTAAACAATAGCCGAATGTAACCAAAGCACGTTTCCTCGCAATCAGCCGGAATTGTTTGCCTTTCGGTCTGTGGTTAGATTCGTCTCAGCCATATTGTGCAAGTGTTTGTCACATGCGAATTGCATCAGTATTGAAAATAAAAAAACGGAAATAAAAACCGATGAACAGACCAGCATACTGAAGGTCGGGTTGATAGCATTGTGGAGTGTGGATATTTTGTATCAGATTACCTCCGATATAGGGATTAAAATCATCAGGACAACAGGTCAAGTAAGTTGAAGTTAAGTTTGTTCAACATTCTGACTGATAACGGGACTGTTTGGGAATGCTGAGCCTACATGTTAGAGACGAGTGTGTAAGTATTTCCCTCTCATTCAGAACTCAGATTGGAAGGCGTGGGTTTACTTGAGAAATCTTGTTGTAATAAATATATAGCACAAATTCTTCATTCACAAAACCAATTTACACCAAGAGGAACATTTTTCTGGAACATGCTTATTCCTGACATTGTCTGGAAAAATGTATGGTCAAGGCCTTACAAATATTGTATACCAAACAAAGTTAAGGAAGTGCACTTTAAAATGTTTACATAAGATACATCCATGTAATTCTATGTTATCCAAATTTGTGGCTGTTGATGAAATCAAATCAAATGTATTTATAAAGCCCTTCGTACATCAGCTGATATCTCAAAGTGCAGTACAGAAACCCAGCCTAAAACCCCAAACAGCAAGCAATGCAGGTGTAGAAGCACAGTGGCTAGGAAAAACTCCCTAGAAAGGCCAAAACCTAGGAAGAAACCTAGAGAGGAACCAGGCTATGTGGGGTGGCCAGTCCTCTTCTGGCTGTGCCGGGTGGAGATTATAACAGAACATGGCCAAGATGTTCAAATGTTCATAAATGACCAGCATGGTCCAATAATAATAATAATAATAATAATAATAATAATAATAATAAGGCAGAACAGTTGAAACTGGAGCAGCAGCACGGTCAGGTGGACTGGGGACAGCAAGGAGTCATCATGTCAGGTAGTCCTGGGGCATGGTCCTAGGGCTCAGGTCCTCCTCCGAGAGAGAGAGAATTAGAGAACGCACACTTAGATTCACACAGGACACCGAATAGGACAGGAGAGGTACTCCAGATATAACAAACTGACCCTAGCCCCCCAACACATAAACTACTGCAGCATAAATACTGGAGGCTGAGACAGGAGGGGTCAGGAGACACTGTGGCCCCATCAGAGGACACCCCAGACAGGGCCAAACAGGAAGGATATAACCCCACCCACTTTGCCAAAGCACAGCCCCCACACCACTAGAGGGATATCTTCAACCACCAACTTACCATCCTGAGACAAGGCTGAGTATAGCCCACAAAGATCTGCGCCATGGCACAACCAAGGGGGCGCCAACCCAGACAGGATGACCACATCAGTGAATCAGCCCACTCAGGTGACGCACCCCTTCCAGGGACGGCATGAGAGAGCCCCAGTAAGCCAGTGACTCAGCCCCTGTAATAGGGTTAGAGGCAGAGAATCCCAGTGGGAAGAGGGGAACCGGCCAGGCAGAGACAGCAAGGGCGGTTCGTTGCTCCAGATCCTTTCCGTTCACCTTTCCACTCATGGGCCAGACTACACTCAATCATATGACCCACTGAAGAGATAAGTCTTCAGTAAGGACTTAAAGGTTGAGACCGAGTTTGCGTCTCTGACATGGGTAGGCAGACCGTTCCATAAAAATGGAGCTCTATAGGAGAAAGCCCTGCCTCCAGCTGTTTGCTTAGAAATTCTAGGGACAATTAGGAGGCCTGCGTCTTGTGACCGTAGCGTACGTGTAGGTATGTACGGCAGGTATGTACGGCATGATATCTGCGCTTTCTCAGAAAAAAAAAAAAAAAAGTAGGTGAGAATCTCTCACTTGCTCTTTGAATGTAAATGTGTGTCAGAATTTTGGGAAAACCTTGCAAACCTATTTACCAAAATGAACACTACCCATGTATTTGACATGAAGGATATAACATGATGTTACTTTTGCAATGATAACAAGACCATTGAAATGATTGATTTTATTTTCTTGTTGCCAAATACTTTACAAAAACAAACAAATTCCAAAATTCTATACCAAAATGACACATTTTTCTGATTTGAATTGCACCAACTTATTATAACATTAATGAATAACAAGAATAACATCATTATAATAAGACTGTTTATCTTTTATGACTTTCATAGATGTTTTTTTTGGGGGGGTGTTTGTGTTTTCTCATTAATACCTGCATTCTGTTTTGTATGATGTAACAATGTCTTTTTTATATATATATATATATATATATTTTTTTTTTTAATATATATATAAATTAAATAAACAGTAAAAATGATTTCACTCAGATTCTAAGAGGCTAGAAAGTGTGGGGTGTGTCATGTATGCTAGAATGGAGGTGTAAAAACGGCAGCTGCATACGCATATTAGCGATTACATATAGCATACCTTGCAGTACAATCTTCTCTTAAAAACAGTTATACAATGTGCTCTGCAATAAGATAACCAGAGTTTGAGATTTCTAGATTTCAGATTTCTAAACCAGATGAGTTTCTAAACCAGATGAGTTCTCCAATAGCAGCTGCCCAATACCATGGTGGTCATGGATAACAAAAGCCAGAAACGGTAATTCATTAGTAAAATAAATCATCACAGCAAAGGAATGTAGTTTGGAAGAGGGAGGATGACGCTGGGAGAAGGGACGTGGAGCTGGATCAACAACGTGAGATGAGGACTAGAAGTCGGGGCCAGCAAGGTGGAGCTGGATCAACAACGTGAGATGAGGACTAGAAGTCGGGGCCAGCAAGGTGGAGCTGGATCAACAACGTGGATGAGGACTAGAAGTCGGGGCCAACAACGGGGAGCTGGATCAACAATGTGAGATGAGGACTAGAAGTCGGGGCCAACAACGTGGAGCTGGATCAACAACGTGAGATGAGGACTAGAAGTCGGGGCCAACAACGTGGAGTAATCCAGAAACGTCAGTAGCGGTGGATAAATCACTGGGGAAGTCAAGTCAAGGGAAAAAGCCATATTACAACCTACGTGTTGTGATAATTGCATTGTTTGCTCTATAACCTGTTAGTTCATATGCCTTGACACCGTGATATATAAGCCTAAAGACCGGACAATAAGAAGACACTGGCAGAATAAATTCAACCACACCTTTGTTTCATCACAGAACTGGAGAACAAGTCCACAAAGCATATTGGATGTAAGAAACAGTTACGTGACTGACAGCAGGGTCAAGCAAGTTAACGTTTACAATATTTTCGGACCACTAAATGACTAAACGATTGAGAACCACAGAGTGTTACAGCAAGTCACAAAGAAAACAGGAGCTGCCATTCCAGCACCAATCAAATCACCTCTGCTTAGTCTAATACAGTGACAACTTAAAGATACCCCCACAAAAAAACTTTACTTCAATCAACGTAAGCTAAATATGATGTGGCTGTCCATGGATCTGATTTCTCTCTCTCTCTCTCTGTGTGTGTGTGTGTGTGTCCGTGCAAGTAGAAAAGCATGTTGACTCACCCTACTTGTGGAGAAACACCAATGCCCTCCTCCTCTCTTTCATGTGAACACAACAGTCTATCACTCTGTCTAAAAGTACACACTATGTTGTCGTAGGCTACCTGGCTAAAATTCTTGTTCGCTAGTTATTTTAGCCTTCTACATATTGAACTTCCATCCTCTCAAACCAGGGGAACAATGTATGAATTAATGGTTGGATCAGAATTGCCGTTATAATCATTGGCCAGTATGAAAAGTTAAGTAAAACCACAAGTCCAAATCCCTATCTCCATCCATGGCTAATATAGGTAAGGGTCAATTTTAGCTAGCTAGTTAGCCACCCGAGGACAACAACGCAGCGAGATTGCAACAATTCAAGTTGTTTTCGTCAATGACGTATGCTTTCAAAATAATTTGATAGGAGTGAAGCCAAATCCGAACTGGCTTCCGTTGACACTTTTTTTTTTTCAATGCTGATTGGTTATAGTTTTATACTCTTTTAAAAAAAAATGTTTATCAAGGAGGCCAAATGCTTGCTGGCTTCCCTTGCATTCAGTGCTACGACGGCAACAATGTCATACTCTTTTGGACCAGACAGCATCAGATAGCTGGCCTACAGAGACCGAGGGGTACCGTTTGGCTCGGATGCTTTCTCTGGTGAGATGCGTTCGGCCTCCTGTGAATTGAAGGAACGTTATGAAACGCAGAGACGAAAGATACATTTAAAAAAGTTGGGGAAGCCTGGCTTCACTTGGCATCGATGAATACTCGCCACTGATGAACTTCGAAGTTGAACAATCGCAAAGGAAGGAGAAACTGTTTATGAGGGCCGGAAGCAAATTTGGGAGAAGAGGAATGTTGGGAAAAAGACAGATCTGAGGAGCAATGCAGGGGGGTGGGAAAGGGAAAGAAGAGAATGAAAGCAGAGGTTGGATTGGAGGAATACGGAGATTAAAAAAAAGATTTTAAAAAATGGAGTTGGGATGTCCAAGATTGGTGTCAAGTGCAAACAGAGCGATCTATGCGCCAGACCGAGTTCTGGAGGTGAAATGGAAGTGGGTGAGTTAAGTGAGGTGGAAGGGGTGGTGAAGAGCTCAGAACTCGGGCCTGGCATCAGTGGACATGATAAAGAAGAATCTGGTCCAATGACTCGTGTTTTTGGAGAAAGTGGACCTTTGCCTTTTGGCAGATCCATGTGGGGGGTTGGCTGCAGTTGAGTCAGTGAAGGTAACCTGTAGTGGACTTGTGATATTTGTTTGTGTTTCTTCTGACCAGCGGGAGCCGGCTCTCCTTGTCACGCAACTTTCTTGGTTTGCGTTTAGGAATAGGGCACAATTTGAAAGGAGTGATTTCTGGGATATTGTGGAGGTGGAGCAATTGAAGTTGAAGACTCCTTGTGTTTTTGTGATGCCCACCGTTTGGTGCGAGGCAAACCCGGTGGTGAAACAGAGGAGTCACTGTCAGTCGTTTTGAGTCAGAGTCTTTACCAACAAGGTCATGTTGGGTTATGGCAGGTATCCTGTTTGAGCTTTTGTGCCGAATCCACTGCGGTGTTTCAGGTGCCACGTTTATGGTCCTGATGCAGCAGTTTGTTGGAGGGAGATTCCAAGATGTGGGAAGAGTGCAGGAGGACATGGGATAGAGGATTGTGTAGTTTCTGTGGATACAGTTGTGTGTGTCAACTGCAGAAGTGCTCATGTTGCTGGGGGTTGGGAGTGTCTGGTGCAAGAGGCAGGTTGAGGTGGCTAGAGTCAGAGTAGTGGAGAAGGTGTTGTATGCTGAGGCAGTGAAGAAAGTAGAGGAGGATGGGTCAAGGGTGAGAGTTCCTGAGAGGATCCCTGTGAGTAGTAGATATGTATGCTTCAGTAAGGTTGTCTTCTTAGCAATGGTTATCAACAGTAACGCAGAAATGGAACGTAAATCAGAGAAAATAGATGTTGCGGTGGCATCTGCAGAGAAGTATTTTGGGCATACGAGATTTACTTTACCCGATAGCATTTTTGTCAGATGGAGATCTCTCTCGAAATGTCACCAGCTGTCTACTACCTTAGGTACGGATAAGGTGATTGGCAGACGTCATCAGCAGAGACGGTACCATGGATAGTACACACGTTTGATTTGGTTTACAGTTTAGTACCTGGCGGTGTTTGCCTGTCCATCTGAATTGAACATTGCCAACAAAAGGAAATGTATTCAGAAGAAATAAATAAAATAAAAAATAATAAAAAGAAACAAGAAATGTAAATGTATTTATTGCGTATGACTTCACCCCTCAGAGTTAATACCTAATGGAAGCATCTTTCGGCAACCATTACAGATGTGAATCATTTGAATAAGATTCTACTAACCTTGCACGATTCTTAGGGCAACATATCAATTTTTTTGTAAAAAATTACTTAAGCTCAGTAAATTGCTTGTCACTGATGCTTGTCACTGATTTTCAAGCAGATTTAAGTCACTGTCAAAAGTTTGGACACACCTACTCATTCCAGGGTTTTTCTTTATTTTTACTATTTTCTACATTGTAGAATAATAGTGAAGACATCAAAACTATGAAATAACACATATGGAATCATGTAGTAACCAAAAAAGTGTTAAAAAAAATTGTCCAAATAAAATACAGATTCAGATAGGTTCTTCCCTGTTTGCTGAACCTGTCAGATAGAAACGGACATTTTCATTGTTTGCAATAATGACAACACTCCTGGGACCTATTCATTACGGAAACCGTTTACCATTTAAGAAACCAAACGGAAGCAAACAGAGCAAAACGAGAGTTTTTATTGGACAAATTCAGGTTGGTCCCTCCCCGTTTCTTTCCGTTTGCTTCCGATTTGAAGAAACGTTTTGCAACAGAATCGGCACAATGAACACGCCCCTGGCCCAGCGTTTTCACAATGAGGGGATTCGATTATCTGTCCCGGGTTACTCCAGTGGAAGGACTTTCCACCGAATGAAAAGTGATTGCATGCATGACTCAGCGTGAGCCAGATGCCCCGTTCAAAGCCCAGAGAGAAATCGGCTCCAAAACAAAAGTGGCAGAGTGTTAATTAAGGACGTTGTTGTTGTTTCAGGAATACAGAATACACTATGTCTGTCTGTCATAGTGTTTAGCTTAATTAAGGGGGAGGTTGTTGCTTCAGGAATACAGAATACACTGTACTGTCTGTCATAGTGTTTAGCTTAATTAAGGGGGAGGTTGTTGCTTCAGGAATACAGAATACACTGTACTGTCTGGCTGTACTGTTTGTCTGTACTGTTTGTCTGTGCTGTTTGTCTGTGCTGTCTGGCTGTACGGTCTCTGTACTGTCTCTCTAAATGGCTGGCTGTCTGTGTCTGTGTCTGTCTCAGCCTAGCATTCATGGTTCTGAATAGAGGAAGTACACCTACAACCGGAAGTTAGGAGAATTAACGTGGCAGGTAAGGATAACCTAATTCTCCTAACCTGCCGAATAAATTAAGGTTAGGATTAGCTCAAATTCTCTCCTAACCTGCTATGAAAAAGTCACTATCGGTTGTAGCTGTTCTTCGTCTAGTCACAACCAGCCTACCCTCATACAGAATATCTCTGAAAATAATGTGATCAACAGACCAGGGTCCGCTCAGCCAATGAAAAGGTGGGAGTGCCATGTTGAGTGTTTTGATTGGCTCCCTTGGCACTAAGCAGGCTGTGGAAGGGACACCAAAGCAGGCATTAGGGGTGTGGCCAGAGTGTAGGCACAAGGTACTGCTCCAATGACTGAAGCTTTCTGTAGTTGTCTGTGCCTGGCCACACTTCTAGTCTCTCCCCTCCTCTAGCCTTGGATGATAGACAAATCAAATCAGTGGAGTGACTGCCTGGCCTCACCTCTAAATCTCTTTCTCTCCAGTCAGATAGACAGACAGACGTACTGTAGATAGAGCTATCAACGATGGTGGTCCCTGGCTCTCAACACATAGAGGACAAGATGTACCATCCTCCGGAGGGTTTGCAGAAGGATGCTCATGTGCCTGACTTCAACTGTTATCTGGAACTTTACAAGAAGTCTATTGAGGAGCCGGACGGTAGGTTAAGAAGGCTGTTAGCCGTGCGTGTTGCTCGCGGAATAACTAAAGACTCATCTGCAGTGTGTGTGTGTGTGTGTGTGTGTGTGTGTGTGCTCTGAACAAAATCTGTATGTCCTTTTTCTTGTAGTATTCTGGAAAGAGGTTGCTAGTGATTTCTATTGGAAGAAACCTCCTACGGGTCAGATTCTGCAGTATAACTTCGATGTGACCAAAGGGAACATCTATGTGAAATGCATGGAGGGAGCCACAACTAACATGTGTTACAACGTCCTGGACAGGAATGTGAAGGACAAGAACCTTGGTGAACGAGTGGCATTCTACTGGTAAGACAAGACAAAAGTTGCATTTTTGACTGTTTCTACTTGTTCAGAAAAAGTTGAAGTGAAATAAGAATGCGGACTACATTTTGAGCCACCGTCTTGTAGCATACAAGTCTCTCTGGAGCGCCCCAGTACGGGACAGGAAGTCCTCTAGACACTACGGTACTACTATGTATACTTGTCTACGGTACTACTTTTCATGTCATAAGTGACCAAATATTTACTTTGTCAATGTGTGAAAATCTAACTTCTCAGACAAGTAATACCTGTTTCTCAGAGTGCCAGGGCTGAGATGGGGGTTTTAGGTTAATGTATACTGAGACCAACAGGTAACTAACACCTGACATCAGAGTCAGAAGATGAGTGGAGGGGCGGCAGGTAGCCTAGTGGTTAGAGTGGGGGGGCGGCGGCAGGTAGCCTAGTGGTTAGAGTGGAGGGGCGGCAGGTAGCCTAGTGGTTAGAGTGGAGGGGCGGCAGGTAGCCTAGTGGTTAGAGTGGAGGGGGCGGCAGTGGTTAGCCTAGTGGTTAGAGTGGAGGGGCGGCAGGTAGCCTAGTGGTTAGAGTGGGGGCGGCAGGTAGCCTAGTGGTTAGAGTGGAGGGGCGGCAGGTAGCCTAGTGGTTAGAGTGGAGGGGCGGCAGGTAGCCTAGTGGTTAGAGTGGAGGGGCGGCAGGTAGCCTAGTGGTTAGAGTGGAGGGGCGGCAGGTAGCCTAGTGGTTAGAGTGGGGGGGCGGCAGGTAGCCTAGTGGTTAGAGCGTTGGGTCAGTAACCTAAAGGTTGCTGGATCAAATCCCCGAGCTGACAAGGAAAAATATCTGTCGTTCTGCCCCTGAACAAGCCCCAGTAGGCCGTCATTGTAAATAAGAATTTGTTCTTTAACTGACTTGCCTCGTTAAATTTTTTTATTTTAACATTCTTTAAAAAATATATTTTTTTTATACAAAAACTGACAAATTTGTTGTTTTGTCTCTTTGGATTTTAAAGTGCAGACTTTAATTTCAAGTTATTTTCATCGTTTAGCAATTACAGCACGTTTTGTACACAGTCCACCCATTTTAGGGGACCAAAAGTATTGGGACAAATTCACTTGTATGTGTATTAAAGTAGTCTTGAAGTTCAGTATTTGGTCCTATATTCCCATAGCACACAACGATTACATCAAGTTTGACTCTACAAAC
Organism: Oncorhynchus tshawytscha; assembly: GCF_018296145.1. NCBI lineage: Eukaryota > Metazoa > Chordata > Actinopteri > Salmoniformes > Salmonidae > Oncorhynchus > Oncorhynchus tshawytscha. The sequence continues at coordinate 82,494,867 of NC_056438.1, forward strand.
ATTATGGATGAATTTGCTGTTTGTTTTGGTTGCGTTACAGATTATTTTTGTGCCCAATAGAAATTAATGTAAATAATGTATTGTGTCATTTAGGAGTCAGCTGTAGCTGTAAGGTTAGCTGTACGGTTAGCTGTAGCTGTAAGGTTAGCTGTACGGTTAGCTGTAGCTGTAAGGTTAGCTGTACGGTTAGCTGTAGCTGTAAGGTTAGCTGTACGGTTAGCTGTAGCTGTACGGTTAGCTGTACGGTTAGCTGTAGCTGTATGGTTAGCTGTACGGTTAGCTGTAGCTGTACGGTTAGCTGTACGGTTAGCTGTAGCTGTATGGTTAGCTGTAGCTGTATGGTTAGCTGTAGCTGTACGGTTAGCTGTACGGTTAGCTGTTAGCTGTACGGTTAGCTGTTAGCTGTACGGTTAGCTGTTAGCTGTACGGTTAGCTGTTAGCTGTACGGTTAGCTGTTAGCTGTACGGTTAGCTGTTAGCTGTACGGTTAGCTGTTAGCTGTACGGTTAGCTGTTAGCTGTAAGGTTAGCTGTCGCTGTAAGGTTAGCTGTCGCTGTAAGGTTAGCTGTAAGGTTAGCTGTCGCTGTAAGGTTAGCTGTAAGGTTAGCTGTAGCTGTAAGGTTAGCTGTAAGGTTAGCTGTAGCTGTACGGTTAGCTGTAAGGTTAGCTGTAGCTGTACGGTTAGCTGAAGGCTTGAGATGGTCATTTCTGTGTCTTCAGCATGCAGTCAGACTGAGGCCTAGTCTTCCTGGCCAGCTTCACAGTCATTGGTCTGCTTTCTGTGTCTTCAGCATGCAGTCAGACTGAGGCCTAGTCTTCCTGGCCAGCTTCACAGTCATTGGTCTGCTTTCTGTGTCTTCAGCATGCAGTCAGACTGAGGCCTAGTCTTCCTGGCCAGCTTCAGTCATTGGTCTGCTCTTGATCATTGTATTATCTGGGTATCTTTAACAGTTATTAATGCCGTACTAGGTAACAGTCAGCCACGTCTCTTCGTCATGCACCTAGCTGATGATGTTGTACTGTAGACAGCTGACATTAACAAGTGAGGTCAGATTCAAGCTTTACCCAGGCACACTGCCATGGTAACTGGGTCGGGGGCTTGGGAGTTGAGACAAACTTGTGCAACAGTGTGCCACATAACTAAACAAGCAGACAGACCGACATCGGACAAGCATTCAAACTGAATATAGACTGAACAAGCTGCTAAAGGAGAACATCCTGTCTGAGGAAACAACAGGATGCATTGCTACATTTTTGGATTGAAATGACAGAAGTTGTGTTTTATACATGACGCAACCTGAGGACTGAGGGAAGTCATTGGAAAGTTTTTAAAACAAAAGTCTGGATTTGAATGTAATGGCACTTGGGGTTAGTCCAAAATGACAAAATAAGGGAATAGGTGTCCTCTTCAGGTGTGTCTTCTGACTGTGATGAATGACAACATGACCTGAATTGTTGACTCGGATAATCAAAGGCTTGATGTTTTTTTAAATGTCTGTTCTCTAGGGAGGGGAACTCACCTGATCACCACGAGGCCATCACCTACGGTCAGCTGCTTGGACAGGTGTGCAGGTGTTCCAACACTCTGAAGCAGATGGGTAAGGTGGTACACCTTAGTGTGGCATACGAAAGAAATAGGCTAGCTTACCACTTTTCCCAATTTACTGCCCTTGTGAAGAACATTCATAAATGGTGCTGCTTTTCTTTAGAAATGTTTTAAATACTCAGTTTCCCCGTCAAAACCAGCACAACATCACCCTTTAACTTAACATTATCATATAGAGCTAAATACCATATATATCTATCTCCTCCACCATTTTGTCTTCTGGCGTGTGTGTTACAGGAGTGAGGAAGGGAGACAGGGTGGCCATCTACCTCCCTATGATTCCAGAGCTGGTGTACACCATGCTGGCCTGCACCAGGATAGGAGCTGTCCACTCCATCGTGGTCAGTGCAGGGATTGACATTTTTTGGTATCCCATAACAATCTCAATGGTGAAGAGATGAAGTTGATCAGAAATCAATCCCGGGTTTATTCCAAGTTGCAACAGGGAGACACCACCCAGCACAGAGGAAAATGTCTAACTGGTCTTCCCTGAGAAGGTCCCCCCCCCGTATATCCTAATCAGCAGACGACTGTTCAAACAAAAAGACTGGGCTCCCGAGTGGCGCAGCGGTCTAAGGAACTGCGTCACTACAGGTCCCTGGTTCGAATCCAGGCTGTATCACAACCGGCTGTGATTGGGAGTCCCATAGGACGGCGCACAATTTGCCCAGCGTCATTGTAAATAAGAATTCGTTTTTTTTTAACTGACTTGCCTAGTTAAATAAATAAATAAAATAATATCGTAAATATTTCATTACACAAGCGAACTGAGCAGTCGTGCTAGTTGAGCTAGCCCTGCTCTCCCATTGGACAGGGGATTTATTGTTATTTCGTCTTTATAGTGAAAACACCCAAACTGGAAAGAATTCCAGTAGACTAAAACTAAAACTGATATTTCCAGTTCCTCCCCATTTGTTTAAGTGAAAGACAGACAATTTATGACAGACAAGTTGAGCCTGCTTTTTTACTGATAACTAAAAATGCAAAGAATTCCAGTACGGATCTTTCTGGCAATATATGTCGTTTCTGAGCGTAAAATAGCTCATTTACAAAAATACTCCTTACTTGCCCGATGGTCAAGTGCCTTTTCAGACTTCAATATCAATCCCTGCTTTAAGTTTAGTGGAGGTTGTTTGATCATCTAGTGGCTCTCACGATGAGGAACCTTCTCTGAGACTTAACCTGAAGACTTTGTGTTAGCTCCCTGATCTACTGCCTGTACAGGTTTTTTTTTTAGCTCCGCTAGCTAATACGACTAATGCAGTCTTAAGGTGTGTAGATGTTCCACACTGTAATTGACAGTTTTCTGTTTCTGTGTCCTGACTGACATAAAGGAGCAGTGTTAATATTATTGGGGGTTCTGTAGAGAATGGGGTCATGCCTGCCCCTGTCGGTTCTGCCTGACCTCGCCTTGCAGAGTTATCAGCTGTTCAGTAGCAGTTGGGATAACACCTGCAAACGGGTTTGCGTCCCAAGTGGCTCCCTATTCCCTACATAGTGCCCCCTATTCCCTACTTAGTGCCCTATAATGGCTCCCTATTCCCTACATAGTGCCCCATAATGGCATCCTATTCCCTACATAGTAATGGCTCCCTATTCCCTACATAGTGCCTTATAATGGCTCCCTATTCCCTACATATTGCCCTATAATGGCACCCTATTCCCTACATAGTGCACTACTTTTAACCAGAGCCTCTGATCAAAAGTAGTGCACTATGTTGGGAACATGTTTTGGGACGCTGCCGGAGAGGTGTAATATCATGGCTGTTCCTCTCAGGGGGCTTTAAAATGTGGACCAGCCACACTAGAACTGTCAGCATGCTATTTGGGCCAGGATCATAGCAAGAATACATGTATAGTAATTTTAGCAGCAAGCTGAGCCAGACACTATTTCGGTCATAACCTTTGCGTCTCAAGTAGAGTTTATAGCCTTGTAGTTGAACAATACCTCATGTCTTGTGTGTCCCCAAGGTTATTTTTAATCTAGTATGCAGGACTATATTTAGACCTATTTTAAAGTGTAAGTGTCCCCCTTCCTGCTGGACCATTGTTCTATGAGCTGTCTAATGTTTTATGATTCACGAACGGGACATAAGAGATTGTTGCCAATGTTTTAATTGTTTTGGGGTGTTTGATTGGTGTATTTCTCATGTAGTTTGAAACAACACGACATTTTTATTTTTTTATTTTTTTATTTTTTTATTTATTTATTTTTTTATTTTTTTTAAGTTTAGAAATGCTTTTGTATTCATTGCCATTTTGCTGAGTACATTTTTAAACGATAGGGTCCAGAGTCCGTCACGTCCTAAAATGTATTTCATATTAAAACGCTACGGTCACATTGAGAGGTAGGAAGACACTTTTTTTTTTAAATGTTAAACTGTGAACTATTTAACCGGGTCCAATGTGGAAGTGGCTTTTATTTTTTCTTTCTTTTAAAGGAGCAGCTTACAGTAAATGGTAAAGCTAACTCTAACATCATTTATTTTATTTTTTATATTGAACAAATGTTGATTCAATCAATCACAATGTTCTGTTAAATGACTCCATTAGATGTTGGCGTCTCGCCCTGTTATACATATTATACAACCTCACTGTGTGTGTGTGTGTGTGTGTGTGTGTGTGTGTGTGTGTGTGTGTGTGTGTGTGTGTGTGTGTGTGTGTGTGTGTGTGTGTGTGTGTGTGTGTGTGTGTGTGTTCAGTTTGCAGGCTTCTCCGCTGAGTCTCTGTGTGAGAGGATCATGGATTCCCAGTGTAGTATCCTGGTGACTGCAGGTAAGAGAGTGGCTGATGTCTAGGGCTCTAAATAAAAACAAATTAAATTAAAAAATGAATTGGTAGCACTGGTGGTGCTCCCAACTTCAAAAAGTTAGGAGCACAACATAAAATCTAGGAGCACCAGAAGATGTATTTTTTTTAAATTGATTTGAGATATAGCATATTGGGTCTATATGAATTCTATCTGCTTTTGACGCTAGCCAGCCAGTTGTGCTCTAGAAACTAATATTTAACCCTGTAAAAACGTGTTTATTATAAAAACCAAGAATGTTTATACAAAAACCTGTCATTGAAATTACAAAGAATACTAGGTTTCTACATTGGGTAAAAGCACTACCTATTGAGATGCTTTACATGGACAATTCTACACTGTCTCTTTAAGAGCATCACGTTTGTGAGTGACTACAGTATGTGCCAAGAGATGAGTCATTCATTCATTGCTGTAATCATTGATCTTCTAAAGAAGATATTCCTTTCTTTCTGTGCCCCCAAAAGTAACCCGATTTGTTAGCTAGCCAGCTAATGAGGTAACATGACTTAACAAGGTGTACTGGTAAAGTAACCAGGTTGTTAGCTAGCCAGCTAATGAGGTAACATGACTTAACAAGGTGTAAACAAATGCCTGTGAGCAGCGATAAACAGGAAACAGGACCTAAACTCACTGTTTGATTCACCCGCCACTGTAGCAGTTAAATGAAAAATATCTACTAGCCACTCAGAATTCGTACCAGACAATATTTTTATTTGCCATAATAACACCACCACCAAAAACAACAACTTGTTTTTCCAGGTTCCTCCAGTTTTTTTCCGACTAGGGTTTTCACTCTCAATCACACTTTTCTTAAAGAACAACAAACTAATTGGATGTTCTAAGTCCACAACTATGCTCAAACCACATCAGGAAACCACTTTTGAGGTCCGGGGAAGAAAATAAATATATATTTTGGTGGGTAGAGTTGCACTTTAATTTAATTTGCACTTCTCAAAAGACCGTTTGGCTGGCAGGGTTTCTGTTCTACATGTCCAATAGTAGAGTTTGCAAAACAAAACACCACTCAATTTGATACAAATCATCATGATATCATATTTAACCTGTACCCCTACACATTGACTTGGTACTGGTACCCCCTGTATTTAGCCTCGTTGTTTTGTTACTTTTTATTTTATTTTTTACTTTAATTTATTTAGTAAATATATTCTTAAATCTTTTCTTTTTTTTTACTGAGTTGTTGGTTAATAAGGGCTTGTAAGTAAGCATTTCATGGTAAGGTCTACTACACCGGTTGTATTCGGCGCATGTGACACAAATAACATTAGATTTAATTTTATATCATTATGGCAGATAATTTGAAAAGTTTTATGGGAAAGCCATTCATTAGAAATCACTGTTTCAGTGCGGCTTGGTTGGGTTGTGTTTCGGAGGACGCACGGCTTTCGACCTTCGCTTCTCCTGAGTCCGTACGGGAGTTGCAGCGATGAGACAAGACTGTAACTACCAATTGGATACCACGAAATTGGGGAGGAAAAAGGGGTAAAATAAATTATAATTATAATAATAGTACAAAAATAAATGACTGTTTCGCTAACTGGCTAAACAAAGTGGCGGACACTGGCGTTGCCATGACGTCATCAGAACACCGACGTAGTGTTTAATATTCTTTACACTGAATGAGTCTGCGCTCGCTTTTTCCCTCAGCGAAGCCCATCATTACAACTATAGTTATCTGGGAGCAGTTTTCTTCCTGTTCCCACTGGTGTTCCCTGAAATAAAAAATGTCAGGTCACACAACAAAATATCTAGGAGCATTTTAGAGCCCTGCTGATATCCAATGAGATGACACCATGCATGTGGGACTTGGCTGATGTCCAATGAGATGACACCATGCATGTGGGACGTGGCTGATGTCGTCCAATGAGATGACACCATGCATGTGGGACTGGCTGATGTCGTCCAATGATGACACCATGATGTGGGACTGGCTGACCATGATGACACCATGCATGTGGGACTGGCTGATGTCGCTGATGACACCATGCATGTGGGACTTGGCTGATATCCAATAAGATGACACCATGCATGTGGGACTGGCTGATGTCCAATGAGATGACACCATGCATGTGGGACTTGGCTGATGTCGTCCAATGAGATGACACCATGCATGTGTGACTTGGCTGATGTCCAATGAGATGACACCATGCATGTGGGACTGGCTGATGTCGTCCAATGAGATGACACCATGCATGTGGGACTTGGCTGATATCCAATAAGATGACACCATGCATGTGGGACTTGGCTGATGTCGTCCAATGAGATGACACCATGCATGTGGGACTTGGCTGATGTCGTCCAATGAGATGACACCATGCATGTGGAACTTGGCTGATGTCGTCCAATAAGATGACACCATGCATGTGGGACTTGGCTGATGTCCAATAAGATGACACCATGCATGTGGTACTTGGCTGGTCCCTAGTTGGACCAATCATCCTTGGAGTTGACCAATCATCCTGGAGTTGACATCTTAAGTGGGGCTCCCGAGTCCCGAGTGGCGCAGCGTTCTAAGGCACTTCATCTCAGTTCAATTCCAGCCACAACCGGCCGCCGTGATTGGGAGTCCCGTAGGGCGGCGCACAATTGGCCCCAGCGTCGTCCGGGTTTGGTCGGTGTAGGCCGTCATTGTACATAAGAATTTGTTCTTAACTGACTTCCCTAGTTAAATAAAATGTTAAATAAAGAAATGTTAAAGCAATTACCTCCTATATGGGCTTGGGTCTCCAACAGTTCAGATGAACACTTTATCTTATCAACTTGCATTCTCTCTCTCTCTCTCTCTCTCTCAAGATGGTGTGTACAGAGGGGAGAAGTTGATCAACCTGAAACAGATAGCAGACGAGGCTCTGGAGAAATGTAGGGAGAAGTAGGTTCTCTTTACACCTCTATCATGGTTCTGCTTATACCTACTGCATCCTCTCTGTCTGTCTCTCTCTCGCTCTCTCTGTCTCTCTCTTTCTGTCTGTCTCTGTCTGTCGATCTGTCTGTCTCTGTCTCTATCTCTTCATCACAGATACTGTTTACCTTAACCACTGAGATAGGAGCAGTGGCACACACACACACACACACACACACACACACACAGAGCCAGACCCTGTTGATGGAGAGTGTTGTCTGTTCTGCAAGCTGTGGGGTTGGTGGGGCAACAGCAAGAGTTTTGATTCTACAGGGAAGCCCCATCTGTCTGTTGCCCCAAGCGATCTCGATCTGTCGCCGTAGCGATTTTGTGTTTGTGAAACGGCACTTGTATGTCTATCGCAGCCAAAAGACATATGACAGCATATGGAAGATACTCTACTATGTAGATGCATACACTGAGTGGACAAAACATTAGGAACACCCTGCTCTTTCCATGACATAGACTGACCAGGTGAATCCAGGTGAAACCTATGATCCCTTTTGGAGTCAACATGGGCCCAGCATCCCTGTGGAAACGCTTTCAACACCATGTAGAGTCCCATGCCCTGAATATATTCTACCATGCCCAGAAACCTGCTCCTCTTATTCTCTGTCCCCAACGCTCTAGGCGACCAGTTTTGATAGCCTTTAGCCGCACCCTCATACTACTCCTTCTCTGTTCCGCGGGTGATGTGGAGGTAAACCCAGGCCCTGCATGTCCCCAGGCACCCTCATTTGTTGACTTCTGTGATCGTAAAAGCCTTGGTTTCATGCATGTCAACATCAGAAGCCTCCTCCCTAAGTTTGTTTTACTCACTGCTCTAGCACACTCTGCTAACCCTGATGTCCTTGCTGTGTCTGAATCCTGGCTCAGGAAGGCCACCAAAAATTCAGAGATTTCCATACCCAACTATAACATCTTCCGTCAAGATAGATCTGCCAAAGGGGGAGGAAGCCTGCAAAGTAATGTCATACTTTCCAGGTCCATACCCAAACAGTACGAACTACTAATTTTGAAAATGACTCTCTCCAGAAATAAGTCTCTCACTGTTGCCGCCTGCTACCGACCCCTCTCAGCTCCCAGCTGTGCCCTGGACACCATTTGTGAATTGATCGCCCCCCATCTAGCCTCAGAGTTTGTTCTGTTAGGTGACCTAAACTGGGATATGCTTAACACCCCGCCAGTCCTACAATCTAAGCTAGATGCCCTCAATCTCACACAAATCATCAAGGAACCCACCAGGTACAACCCTAACTCTGTAAACAAGGGCACCCTCATAGACGTCATCCTGACCAACTGGCCCTCCAAATACACCTCCGCTGTCTTCAACCAGGATCTCAGCGATCACTGCCTCATTGCCTGTATCCGCTACGGAGCCGCAGTCAAACGACCACCCCTCATCACGGTCAAACGCTCCCTAAAACACTTCTGTGAGCAGGCCTTTCTAATCGACCTGGCCCGGGTATCCTGGAAGGACATTGACCTCATCCCGTCAGTTGAGGATGCCTGGTCATTCTTTAAAAGTAACTTCCTCACCATTTTAGATAAGCATGCTCTGTTCAAAAAAAATAAATGCAGAACTAAGAACAGATACAGTCCTTGGTTCACCCTAGACCTGACTGCCCTCGACCAGCACAAAAACATCCTGTGGCGGACTGCAATAGCATCGAATAGTCCCCGTGATATGCAACTGTTCAGGGAAGTCCGGAACCAATACACACAGTCAGTCAGGAAAGCTAAGGCCAGCTTCTTCAGGCAGAAGTTTGCATCCTGTAGCTCCAACTCCAAAAAGTTCTGGGACACTGTGAAGTCCATGGAGAACAAGAGCACCTCCTCCCATCTGCCCACTGCACTGAGGCTAGGTAACACGGTCACCATCGAAAACTTCAACAAGCATTTCTCAACGGCTGGCCATGCCTTCCGCCTGGCTACTCCAACCTCGGCCAACAGCTCCCCCCCCCCCGGCAGCTCCTCGCCCAAGCCTCTCCAAGTTCTCCTTTACCCAAATCCAGATAGCAGATGTTCTGAAAGAGCTGCAAAACCTGGACCCGTACAAATCAGCTGGGCTTGACAATCTGGACCCCCTATTTCTGAAACTATCCGCCGCCATTGTCGCAACCCCTATTACCAGCCTGTTCAACCTCTCTTTCATATCGTCTGAGATCCCCAAGGATTGAAAGCTGCCGCAGTCATCCCCCTCTTCAAAGGGGAGACACCCTGGACCCAAACTGTTACAGACCTATATCCATCCTGCCCTGCCTATCTAAGGTTTCGAAAGCCAAGTCAACAAACAGGTCACTGACCATCTCGAATCCCACCGTACCTTCTCCGCTGTGCAATCTGGCTTCCGAGCCGGTCACGGGTGCACCTCAGCCACACTCAAGGTACTAAACGATATCATAACCGCCATCGATAAAAGACAGTACTGTGCAGCCGTCTTCATCGACCTTGCCAAGGCTTTCGACTCTGTCAATCACCATATTCTCATCGGCAGACTCAGTAGCCTCGGTTTTTCGGATGACTGCCTTGCCTGGTTCACCAATTACTTTGCAGACAGAGTTCAGTGTGTCAAATCGGAGGGCATGCTGTCCGGTCCTCTGGCAGTCTCTATGGGGGTGCCACAGGGTTCAATTCTCGGGCCGACTCTTTTCTCTGTGTATATCAATCATGTTGCTCTTGCTGCGGGCGATTCCCTGATCCACCTCTACGCAGACGACACCATTCTATATACTTTCGGCCCGTCATTGGACACTGTGCTATCTAACCTCCAAACAAGCTTCAATGCCATACAACACTCCTTCCGTGGCCTCCAACTGCTCTTAAACGCTAGTAAAACCAAATGCATGCTTTTCAACCGATCGCTGCCTGCACCCGCATGCCCGACTAGCATCACCACCCTGGATGGTTCCGACCTTGAATATGTGGACATCTATAAGTACCTAGGTGTCTGGCTAGACTGCAAACTCTCCTTCCAGACCCATATCAAACATCTCCAATCAAAAATCAAATCAAGAGTCGGCTTTCTATTCCGCAACAAAACCTCCTTCACTCACGCCGCCAAGCTTACCCTAGTAAAACTGACTATCCTACCAATCCTCGACTTCGGCGATGTCATCTACAAAATGGCTTCCAACACTCTACTCAGCAAACTGGATGCAGTATATCACAGTGCCATCCGTTTTGTCACTAAAGCACCTTATACCACCCACCACTGCGACTTGTATGCTCTAGTCGCCTGGCCCTCGCTACATATTCGTCGCCAGACCCACTGGCTCCAGGTCATCTACAAGTCCATGCTAGGTAAAGCTCCGCCTTATCTCAGTTCACTGGTCACGATGGCAACACCCATCCGTAGCACGCGCTCCAGCAGGTGTATCTCACTGATCATCCCTAAAGCCAACACCTCATTTGGCCGCCTTTCGTTCCAGTACTCTGCTGCCTGTGACTGGAACGAATTGCAAAAATCGCTGAAGTTGGAGACTTTTATCTCCCTCACCAACTTCAAACATCAGCTATCTGAGCAGCTAACCGATCGCTGCAGCTGTACATAGTCTATTGGTAAATAGCCCACCCATTTTCACCTACCTCATCCCCATACTGTTTTTATTTATTTACTTTTCTGCTCTTTTGCACACCAATATCTCTACCTGTACATGACCATCTGATCATTTATCACTCCAGTGTTAATCTGCAAAATTGTAACTATTCGTCTACCTCCTCATGCCTTTTGCACACATTGTATATAGACTCCCCCTTTGTTTTCTACTGTGTTATTGACTTGTTAATTGTTTATTCCATGTGTAACTCTGTGTTGTCTGCTCACACTGCTATGCTTTATCTTGGCCAGGTCGCAGTTGTAAATGAGAACTTGTTCTCAACTAGCCTACCTGGTTAAATAAAGGTGAAAAAAAATTTAAAAAAATGTCCTGACGAATTGAGGCTGTTCTGTGGGGAAACGATGTATTAGAAAGGTGTTCTTAATGTTTTGTCCACTCAGTGTATAGGGAATATTCAGCGGTGCTACATTGACTGCCCTTACGGACAGATAACACATCCGGTATCTATGCCGACAGCTCTGCTCTTCTTTTCTCCACAGAGCATCCGCCACTGTTACAAGATGTTTAGTAGTGAAACATCATGCACTGAGGACACAAGATGGAGATGTTTCCAACAAATTGCAGGTAGGCCCAGATTTTGACCAGAATACGGACGTTCAGCTACCACTGCCCGGTGCCTAAAATAGCTCTCTTCTCTCTTCTTCTCTCTTCTTCTCTCTTCTTGCGATTTCAACAACAGTTCAATCTATAAAAACATTTATTTTTTAAAATTGAGTTTTAACCTGAGTTGTGTTTGTTGATGTGCTGTCCTCCTACTGCTGTAATTCCTGGTGTAGTTTTTACTGTATTCTGACTATCATGGTCCTGCTGTAATTCCTGGTGTAGTTTTACTGTATTCTGACTGTCATGGTCCTAGTTTAGTTTTACTGTATTCTGACTATCATGGTCCTGCTGTAATTCCTGGTGTAGTTCTACTGTATTCTGACTGTCATGGTCCTGGTGTAGTTCTATTGTATTCTGACTGTCATGGTCCTGGTGTAGTTCTATTGTATTCTGACTGTCAGGTTCCTGCTGTAGTTTTACTGTATTCTGACTGTCATGGTCCTGGTGTAGTTTTACTGTATTCTGACTGTCAGGTTCCTGCTGTAATTCCTGGTGTAGTTCTACTGTATTCTGACTATCATGGTCCTGGTGTATAGTCGTGGCCAAAAGTTTTGAGAATGACACAAATATTAATTTCCACAAAGTTTGCTGCTTCAATGTCTTTAGATATTTTTGTCAGATGTTACTATGGAATACTGAAGTATAATTACAAGCATTTCGTAAGTGTCAAAGGCTTTTATTAACAATTACATGAAGTTGATGCAAAGAGTCAATATTTGCAGTGTTGACCCTTCTTTTTCAAGACCTCTGCAATCCGCCCTGGCATGCTGTCAATTAACTTCTGGGCCACATCCTGACTGATGGCAGCCCATTCTTGCATAATCAATGCTTGGAGTTTGTCAGAATGTGTGGGTTTTTTGTTTGTCCACCCGCCTCTTGAGGATTGACCACAAGTTCTCAATGGGATTAAGGTCTGGGGAGTTTCCTGGCCATGGACTCAAAATATTGATGTTTTGTTCCCCGAGCCACTTAGTTATCACTTTTGCCTTATGGCAAGGTGCATCACCAAACTGTTCCTGGATGGTTGGGAGAAGGTGCTCTCGGAGGATGTGTTGGTACCATTCTTTATTCATGGCTGTGTTCTTGGCAAAATTGTGAGTGAGCCCACTCCCTTGGCTGAGAAGCAACCCCACATATGAATGGTCTCAGGATGCTTTACTGTTGGCATGACACAGGACTGATGGTAGCGCTCACCTTGTCTTCTCCGGACAAGCTTTTTTCCAGATGACCCAAACAATCGGAAAGGGGATTCATCAGAGAAAATGACTTTACCCCAGCCCTCAGCAGTCCAATCCCTGCAGAATATCAGTGTGTCCCTGATGTTTTTCCTGGAGAGAAGTGGCTTCTTTGCTGCCCTTCTTGACACCAGGCCATCCTCCAAAGGTCTTCGCCTCACTGTGTGTGCAGATGCACTAACACCTGCCTGCTGCCATTCCTGAGCAAGCTCTGTACTGGTGGCTCCCCGATCCTGCAGCTGAATCAATTTTAGGAGACGGTCCTGGCGCTTGCTGGACTTTCTTGGGCACTCTGAAGCCTTCTTTACAACAATTTAACCACTCTCCTTGAAGTTCTTGATGATCCGATAAATAGTTGTTTAGGTGCAATCTTATTGGCAGCAATATCCTTGCCTGTGAAGCCATTTTTTGTGCAAAGCAATGATGATGGCACGTGTTTCCTTGCAGGTAACCATGATTGACAGAGGAAGAACAATGATTCCAAGCACCACCCTCCTTTTGAAGCTTCTAGTCTGTTATTCGAACTCAGTCAGCATGACAGAGTGATCTCCAGCCTTGTCCTCGTCAACACTCACACCTGTGTTAACGAGAGAATCACTGACATGATGTCAGCTGGTCCTTTTGTGGCAGGGCTGAAATGCAGTGGAAACTGTTTTTTTTTTGGTGTTCATTTGCATGGCGAAGTGGGACTTTGCAATTCATCTGATCACTCTTCATAACATTCTGGAGTATATGCAAATTGCCATCATACACACTGAGGCAGCAGACTGAAAATTAATATTTGTGTCATTCTCAAAACTTTTGGCCACAACTCTACCTCTACTGTATTCTGACAATCAGGTTTCTGTTGTATTTCCTGTTGTCTCGACCAGTGGGATGCTGCGTGTGTTGGGAGGAGGTGATGGGACAGGTCTCTGAGGTGATTGGACAGGTCTCAGAGCAGTGTGAACCTGACTCCTGTTGTATTTCCTGTTGTCCAGACCCCGTGGGATGCTGCGTGTGATGTGTGTTGGGAGGAGGTGATGGGACAGGTCTCAGAGCAGTGTGAACCTGAGTGGCTGGATGCAGAGGATCCTCTCTTTATACTTTATACCAGCGGATCTACTGGCAAACCAAAGGTAGGGTACTCTCACTCACACACACAGACACCACACACATACACACACACCACACACACACACACACCACACGCACACACACATACATACACACACAACACACACCACACACACACACACACACACACACACCATACATACACACACACACACGTATATAAATACACACACACACACATACCCACACACCACACGCACATACATATACACACACATACACACACACAGACATACATACAATCCTACAATGTGATTTTCTGGATTTTTTTCTTCTCATTGTGTCTGTCATAGTTGAAGTGTACCTATGAAGAAAATTACAGGCCTCTCATCTTTTTAAGTGGGAGAACTTGCACAATTGGTGGCTGACTAAATACTTTTTTGCCCCACTATATATACACACACACACACACTCAGTCACACACATATATATATATATATATATATATATATATATATATATATACACATACACACACACACACACACACACACACACACACACACATACACACACACACACATACACACCTCGAGTGATAATGTGTGTGTGTGCATGAGTGTGTGTGTATGTTCCTCTGTGTGTTAACCCTGTGTCTTCCTCCCCTACAGGGTGTCCTCCACACGGTAGCAGGCTACCTGCTCTACACCTCTCTGACCTTTAAGTATGTGTTTGACCACCAGCCAGACGATGTGTACTGGTGTACCGCAGATATAGGATGGATCACCGGGCACTCCTACATCACCTATGGACCCCTGGCCAACGGGGCTACCAGCGTACTGGTCAGTAGAACTGGTATAGAACTGGTCAGTAGAACTGGTATAGAACTGGTCAGTACAACTGGTATAGAACTGGTATAGAGCTGGTCAGTAGAACTGGAATAGAACAGGTCAGTAGAACTGGTCAGTAGAACTGGAATAGAACAGGTCAGTAGAACTGGTCAGTACAACTGGTATAGAGCTGGTCAGTAGAACTGGAATAGAACAGGTCAGTAGAACTGGAATAGAACAGGTCAGTAGAACTGGTCAGTACAACTGGTATAGAGCTGGTCAGTAGAACTGGAATAGAACAGGTCAGTAGAACTGGAATAGAACAGGTCAGTAGAACTGGTCAGTACAACTGGTATAGAACTGGTATAGAGCTGGTCAGTAGAACTGGAATAGAACAGGTCAGTAGAACTGGTCAGTAGAACTGGAATAGAACAGGTCAGTAGAACTGGTCAGTACAACTGGTATAGAGCTGGTCAGTAGAACTGGAATAGAACAGGTCAGTAGAACTGGAATAGAACAGGTCAGTAGAACTGGTCAGTACAACTGGTATAGAACTGGTATAGAGCTGGTATAGAGCTGGTCAGTAGAAAGGTGGTGGCATAGCAGTTCAGACGTCTTTTGTCCTCGTCTTGTCGTGTCCTATATATATATATATATATATATATATTTACAACTTTTTTCACATACATTTTATTTTTATTTTCCATCAACTCATCTTCAAAACACTCTCCTGCAACCCGCCTCACCAATTTATATTTATAAAAAAGTATTATTTACCTCAAATCTGTAATCAAATCTGCCTAAACTCCAAGAAGCTAGCCTGAAACTAGCCAGAAGCTAATCCAGAAGCTAATCCAGAAGCTAGTTCAGAAGCTAGTTAGCTTCTTTACTGGCAAATCGTTAGTATTCAGCTAACCACGGTTTGTGGTCATCAGCTATCCTTTAGCTCGAAAATCTATCGCCAGTTCTGTACGGCGCAGCGCGGCTCGGAACGGAACATACCGGACCAATTTTTCTCTCCATGTCCCTGGATTTCAACTGCTCTCTGGACATTCATACCCGGATCTCACAGCTAGCTAGCTGCTATCTGTGTGACTATCGGCCTTCGTCGATTCCGGAGCAAACATCAATTATTCCGGAGCTAGCCAGCTCCGTCAATCACTCCTGAGTTCCATCAATCACTCCTGGGCTGCAGTCACCTATCCGGACCCGTTTTACTGCCTACGCGGAGCCCCACCGGGCCTTCACAACTGGACTGCCGATGTTATCTACCCGAAGGAGATCCGGCTGGCTCCTCCGTTGCGACGTTAACTGAACGCCCATCTGCGGCCTGCTAACCGTTAGCTGTCTTACCGGCTGCTATCTGAATAGACAATCGGACAATTTATTTATTATTATTATGTTTTCTTCTTGGGCCTCTATAACTATCTATTGTTTTTATTTTTGTTGTTGTGTGATTTGGATTAATCCCCTCTACCACACGGAACCCCACTAATCTACTGACGGAACGCAAGGTGGCTAATAACAGACCTCCATCCTATGCTAGCTTGCTACCGATGGCCTGGCTAGCTGTCTAAATCGCCGTGACCCCCAACCAACCTCTCCACTCACTGGACCCTTTTGATCACTCGACTAAGCATGCCTCTCCTTAATGTCGATATGTCTTGTCCATTGCTGTTCTGGTTAGTGTTTATTGGCTTATTTCACTGTAGAGCCTCTAGTCCTGCTCACTATACCTTATCCAACCTATTAGTTCCACCACCCACACATGCAATGACATCTCCTGGTTTCAATGATGTTTCTAGAGACAATATCTCTCTCTTCATCACTCAATACCTAGGTTTACCTCCACTGTATTCACATACTACCATACCTCTGTCTGTACATTATACCTTGATGCTATTTTACCGCCCCCAGAAACCTCCTTTTACTCTATGTTCCAGACGTTCTAGACGACCAATTCTCATAGCTTTTAGCCATACCCTTATTCTACTCCTCCTATGTTCCTCTGGCGATGTAGAGGTGAATCCAGGCCCTGCAAGTGCCTAGCTCCACTCCTATTCCCCATGTTAACATTAGAAGCCTCCTCCCTAAGTTTGTTCTATTCACTGCTTTAGCACACTCTGCCAACCCGGATGTTCTAGCTGTGTCTGAATCCTGGCTTAGGAAGACCACCAAAAATTCAGAAATTTTAATTCCAAACTACAACATTTTCAGACAAGATAGAACTGCCAAAGGGGGCGGTGTTGCAATCTACTGCAAAGATAGCCTGCAGAGTTCTGTCCTACTATCCAGGTCTGTACCCAAACAATTTGAACTTCTACTTTTAAAAATCCACCTCTAAAAACAAGTCTCTCACCGTTGCCGCCTGCTATAGACCACCCTCTGCCCCCAGCTGTGCTCTAGACACCATATGTGAACTGATTGCCCCCCATCTATCTTCAGAGTTCGTGCTGCTAAATGACCTAAACTGGAACATGCTTAACACCCCAGCCATCCTACAATCTAAACTTGATGCCCTCAATCTCACACAAATTATCAATGAACCTACCAGGTACCTCCCCAAAGCCTTAAACACGGGCACCCTCATAGATATCATCCTAACCAACTTCCCCTCTAAATACACCTCTGCTGTCTTCAACCAAGATCTCAGCGATCACTGCCTCATTGCCTGCATCTGTAATGGGGCAGCGGTCAAACGACCTCCACTCATCACTGTAAAACGCTCCCTGAAACACTTCTGCGAGCAGGCCTTTCTAATCGACCTGGCCGGGGTATCCTGGAAAGATATTGATCTCATCCTGTCAGTAGAGGATGCCTGGATATTTTTTTAGAATGCCTTCCTAACCATCTTAAATAAACATGCCCCATTTCAAGAAATTTAGAACCAGGAACAGATATAGCCCTTGGTTCTCCCCAGACCTGACTGCCCTTAACCAACACAAAAACATCCTATGGCGTTCTGCATTAGCATCGAACAGCCCCCGTGATATGCAGCTGTTCAGGGAAGCTAGAAACCATTATACACAGGCAGTTAGAAAAGCCAAGGCTAGCTTTTTCAAGCAGAAATTTGCTTCCTGCAACACTAACTCAAAAAAGTTCTGGGACACTAAAGTCCATGGAGAATAAGAACACCTCCTCCCAGCTGCCCACTGCACTAAAGATAGGAAACACTGTCACCACTGATAAATCCACTATAATTGAGAATTTCAATGAGCATTTTTCTATGGCTGGCCATGTTTTCCACCTGGCTACTCCTACCCCGGTCAACAGCACTGCACCCCCAACAGCAACTCGCCCAAGCCTTCCCCATTTCTCCTTCTCCCAAATCCATTCAGCTGATGTTCTGAAAGAGCTGCAAAATCTGGACCCCTACAAATCAGCCGGGCTAGACAATCTGGACCCTTTCTTTCTAAAATTATCTGCCGAAATTGTTGCCACCCCTATTACTAGCCTGTTCAACCTCTCTTTCGTGTCGTCTGAGATTCCCAAAGATTGGAAAGCAGCTGCGGTCATCCCCCTCTTCAAAGGGGGACACTCTTGACCCAAACTGCTACAGACCTATATCTATCCTACCATGCCTTTCTAAGGTCTTCGAAAGCCAAGTCAACAAACAGATTACCGACCATTTCGAATCTCACCATACCTTCTCTGCTATGCAATCTGATTTCAGAGCTGGTCATGGGTGCACCTCAGCCACGCTCAAGGTCCTAAACGATATCTTAACCGCCATCGATAAGAAACATTACTGTGCAGCCGTATTCATTGATCTGGCTAAGGCTTTCAACTCTGTCAATCACCACATCCTCATCGGCAGACTCGACAGCCTTGGTTTCTCAAATGATTGCCTCGCCTGGTTCACCAACTACTTCTCTGATAGAGTTCAGTGTGTCAAATCAGAGGGTCTGCTGTCCGGACCTCTGGCAGTCTCTATGGGGGTGCCACAGGGTTCAATTCTTGGACCGACTCTCTTCTCTGTATACATCAATGAGGTCGCTCTTGCTGCTGGTGAGTCTCTGATCCACCACTACGCAGACGACACCATTCTGTATACTTCCGGCCCTTCTTTGGACACTGTGTTAACAACCCTCCAGGCAAGCTTCAATGCCATACAACTCTCCTTCCGTGGCCTCCAATTGCTCTTAAATACAAGTAAAACTAAATGCATGCTCTTCAACCGATCGCTACCTGCACCTGCCCGCCTGTCCAACATCACTACTCTGGACGGCTCTGACTTAGAATACGTGGACAACTACAAATACTTAGGTGTCTGGTTAGACTGTAAACTCTCCTTCCAGACCCACATCAAACATCTCCAATCCAAAGTTAAATCTAGAATTGGCTTCCTATTTCGCAACAAAGCATCCTTCACTCATGCTGCCAAACATACCCTTGTAAAACTGACCATCCTACCAATCCTCGACTTTGTCGATGTCATAGTCTATCACAGTGCAATCCGTTTTGTCACCAAAGCCCCATATACTACCCACCATTGCGACCTGTACGCTCTCGTTGGCTGTCCCTCGCTTCATACTCGTCGCCAAACCCACTGGCTCCATGTCATCTACAAGACCCTGCTAGTCCCCCCTTATCTCAGCTCGCTGGTCACCATAGCATCTCCCACCTGTAGCACACGCTCCAGCAGGTATATCTCTCTAGTCACCCCCAAAACCAATTCTTTCTTTGGCCGCCTCTCCTTCCAGTTCTCTGCTGCCAATGACTGGAACGAACTACAAAAATCTCTGAAACTGGAAACACTTATCTCCCTCACTAGCTTTAAGCACCAACTGTCAGAGCAGCTCACAGATTACTGCACCTGTACATAGCCCACCTATAATTTAGCCCAAACAACTACCTCTTTCCCAACTGTATTTAATTTTAATTTATTTATTTATTTTGCTCCTTTGCACCCCATTATTTTTATTTCTACTTTGCACATTCTTCCATTGCAAAACTACCATTTGCGTGTTTTACTTGCTATATTGTATTTACTTTGCCACCATGGCCTTTTTTGCCTTTACCTCCCTTCTCTCCTCATTTGCTCACATTGTATATAGACTTGTTTATACTGTATTATTGACTGTATGTTTGTTTTACTCCATGTGTAACTCTGTGTTGTTGTATCTGTCGAACTGCTTTGCTTTATCTTGGCCAGGTCGCAATTGTAAATGAGAATAGAATAGAACTGGTCAGTAGAACTGGTCAGTAGAACTGGAATAGAACTGGTCAGTAGAACTGG
>NC_056438.1:82517280-82562280 GCF_018296145.1 Oncorhynchus tshawytscha
CGTTGCGTATGTCTGCTCAGTAGGAAATGACCTTTTAAATGTCAAGCAAACTATTAGCGCTGGATCTACAGCTGATCAGATTGAATCTCGGCCTTTCATCTTTGCGTCATACACTGATCTGAACTGTAGCACTTTGGCTATTATAACAGTGTCCTTCTGTCCACTACCGCCATCTGTTGGACGAAAAGAGAACCAACACTCAGTTGAACCAGACCAGACTCAGCATTTTCTTCACTTATTCACCCTAATCCTGTCACTCCCTGCAGGTACGACCTGTCATCGCTGAGGATTCTGGGTACTGTAGGTGAGCCCATCAACCCGGAGGCGTGGCATTGGTACCACGAGGTGATTGGTCAGAAGAGATGCCCTGTGGTGGACACCTTCTGGCAGACCGAGACGGTGAGAGACGCTGAGTGAGCAATGTCCCAACTGGTGCCAGTCCAGAATGTCTGTTTTGAAATCGTCCTTTTTAAAATGTAAATATTTTAATAGTTTTTTATTACATCTATTTGACTGAAAATAAGTTAGAAAATACAGTTAAAATAAAGATTTTAATTCATTTGAAAAATATACTGAGCAATAAATATGAAGATTTTACTGAGCTACAGTTCATAATGTATGGATTTGACATGACTGGGAATACAGAGATGTATCTGTTGGTCACAGATACCTTAAAAAAGGTAGGAGCGTGGATCAGAAAACCAGTCAGTATCTAGTGTGACCATTTGTCTTATGTAGCGTGACACATCTCCTTCACATAGAGTTGATCAGGCTGATTGTGGCATGTTGTCCCACTCCTCTTCAATGGCTGTGTGAATTGGTGGATATTGTAGGGAACTGGAACACGCTGTTGTACACGTCGATCCAGAGCATCCCAAACATGCTCAATGGGTGACATGTCTGGTGAGTATGCAGGCCATGGAAGAACTGGGACATTTACAGCTTCCAGGAATTGTGTACAGATCCTTGCGACATGGGGCCGTGATGGTGGTGGGTGAATGGCACAACAATGGGCCTCAGGATCTTGTTACAGTATCTATGTGCATTCAAGTTGCCACCGATTTAAAATGCAATTGCCCATACCATAATCCCAATGCCACCATAGGGCACACTGTTCACATCATTGACATCAGCAAACCGCTCACGCACACGATGCCATATTCACGTGGCCTGCGGTTGTGAGGCCGGTTGGACGTCCTCCCAAATTCTCTAAAATGACGTTGGAGGCGGCTTATGGTAGAGAAATTAACATTAAATTCTCTGGCAACAGCTCAGTTGGACATTCCTGCAGTCAGCATGCTAATTGCACACTCCCTCAACTTGAGACATCAGTGGCATTGTGTTGTGAGACAAAACGTCACATTTTTAGAGTGGTCTTTTATTGTCCTCCGCACAAGGTGCACCTATGGCATGATCATGCTATTTTAATCAGATTCTTGATATACCACACGTCAGGTGGATGGATTATCTTGGCAAAGGAGAAATGCTCACTAAACAGGGATGTATAAACACATTTTGTGCAAAACATTTGAGAGGAGAAAAAAAAGCTTCTATTTTTTTTGTACAAATGAAACATTTCTGTGATCTTTTATTTCAGCGTGTCGCGTTTAGATTGTTGTTCATTGTGTGTGTGTGTGTGTGTGTGTGTTCTTGCGCAGGGTGGCCATGTTTTAACTCCTTTACCTGCCGCTACACCTCTGAAACCTGGATCAGCTGTAAGTTATCATCATATATATATACACCGTGTACACAGTGTTTTTAGTAGGGGTAGGGGTAGGGGTAGGGGTAGGGTAACCGAGTTCATGGAGCACTGCAGGTTCCAACGAGGCCATCACACCTGACCACCTGAGCTAATTGATCAGTGATCGTCTAAATTGAACACACCTGGTTTTTCATGTCGAGTTAAATAAAATGAAACAATTAAAAACATAAAGTGTCCCTGGTAATCCAGGACCAGGGTTTCCTACCCACTTTTATAAAAGCATCGAATCAACCTTGAGTCCTATTGATTTGAATCTGTCTGATGTTCCAGACGTTTCCTTTCTTTGGCGTGGAGCCCACCATACTGAACGAGCATGGAGAGGAACTGGAGGGAGAGGCAGAGGGCTATCTGGTCAGTATTATAACACTATACTATCTGGTCAGTATTATAACACTATACTATCTGGTCAGTAATATAACACTATACTATCTGGTCATTAACACTATACTATCTGGTCAGTATTATAACACTATACTATCTGGTCAGTATTATAACACTATACTATCTGGTCATTAACACTATACTATCTGGTCAGTATTATAACACTACTATCTGGTCAGTATTATAACACTATACTATCTGGTCAGTATTATAACACTATACTATCTGGTCATTAACACTATACTATCTGGTCAGTAATATAACACTATACTATCTGGTCAGTAATATAACACTATACTATCTGGTCAGTAATATAACACTATACTATCTGGTCAGTATTATAACACTATACTATCTGGTCAGTAACACTGGTCAGGTCAGTATTATAACACTATACTATCTGGTCAGTATTATAACACTACTATCTGGTCAGTATTATAACTGGTCAACACTGGTAGTATTATCTATACTATCTGGTCAGTATTATCACTATACTATCTGGTCAGTAATATAATATAACACTGGTCTGGTCAGTAATAACACTATACTATCTGGTCAGTATTATAACACTATACTATCTGGTCAGTAATATAACACTATACTATCTGGTCAGTAATATAACACTATACTATCTGGTCATTAACACTATACTATCTGGTCAGTATTATAACACTATACTATCTGGTCAGTATTATAACACTATACTATCTGGTCAGTATTATAACACTATACTATCTGGTCAGTATTATAACACTATACTATCTGGTCAGTATTATAACACTATACTATCTGGTCAGTATTATAACACTATACTATCTGGTCAGTATTATAACACTATACTATCTGGTCAGTATATATAACACTATACTATCTGGTCAGTAATATAACACTATACTATCTGGTCATTAACACTATACTATCTGGTCAGTATTATAACACTATACTATCTGGTCAGTATTATAACACTATACTATCTGGTCATTAACACTATACTATCTGGTCAGTATTATAACACTACTATCTGGTCAGTATTATAACACTATACTATCTGGTCAGTATTATAACACTATACTATCTGGTCAGTATTATAACACTATACTATCTGGTCAGTATTATAACACTATACTATCTGGTCAGTATTATAACACTATACTATCTGGTCATTAACACTATACTATCTGGTCAGTAATATAACACTATACTATCTGGTCAGTATTATAACACTATACTATCTGGTCAGTATTATAACACTATACTATCTGGTCAGTATTATAACACTATACTATCTGGTCAGTATTATAACACTATACTATCTGGTCAGTATTATAACACTATACTATCTGGTCAGTATTATAACACTATACTACTCTGGTCAGTATTATAACACTATACTATCTGGTCATTGAGACTATACTATCTGGTCAGTATTATAACACTACTATCTGGTCTATCTGTCAGTATTATAACACTATACTATCTGGTCAGTATTATAACAGTATTATAGTATTATAACACTATACTATCTGGTCAGTATTATAACACTATACTATCTGGTCAGTATTATAACACTATACTATCTGGTCAGTATTATAACACTATACTATCTGGTCAGTAACACTATACTATCTGGTCAGTATTATAACACTATACTATCTGGTCATTATTGCACTATACTATCTGGTCAGTATTATAACACTACTATCTGGTCAGTATTATAACACTATACTATCTGGTCAGTATTATAACATCTGGTCAGTATTATAACATATACTATCTGGTCAGTATTATAACACTATACTATCTGGTCAGTATTATAACACTATACTATCTGGTCAGTATTAACACTAACACTATACTATCTGGTCAGTATTATAACACTATACTATCTGGTCAGTATTATAACACTATACTATCTGGTCAGTATTATAACACTATACTCTGGTCATATATCTGGTCAGTATTATAACACTATACTATCTGGTCAGTAACACTATACTATCTGGTCAGTATTATAACACTATACTATCTGGTCAGTATTATAACACTATACTATCTGGTCAGTAACACTATACTATCTGGTCAGTAACACTATACTATCTGGTCAGTATTATAACACTATACTATCTGGTCAGTATTATAACACTATCTGGTCAGTATTATAACACTATACTATCTGGTCAGTATTATAACACTACTACACTATACTATCTGGTCAGTATTATAACACTATACTATCTGGTCAGTATTATAACACTATACTATCTGGTCAGTATTATAACACTATACTATCTGGTCAGTATTATAACACTATACTATCTGGTCAGTATTATAACACTATACAGTATTATAACACTATACTATCTGGTCAGTATTATAACACTATACTATCTGGTCAGTATTATAACACTATACTATCTGGTCAGTATAACACTTATATCTGGTCACACTATACTATCTGGTCAGTATTATAACACTATACTATCTGGTCAGTATTATAACACTATACTATCTGGTCAGTACTATAACACTATACTATCTGGTCAGTATTATAACACTATACTATCTGGTCAGTATTATAACACTATACTATCTGGTCAGTAATATAACACTATACTATCTGGTCAGTATTATAACACTATACTATCTGGTCAGTATTTAACACTATACTATCTGGTCAGTATTATAACACTATACTATCTGGTCAGTAATATAACACTATACTATCTGGTCAGTAATATAACACTATACTATCTGGTCATTACTACTGGTCAGTATTATAACACTATACTATCTGGTCAGTATTATAACACTATACTATCTGGTCAGTATTATAACACTATACTATCTGGTCAGTAACACTATACTGGTCAGTATTATAACACTATACTATCTGGTCAGTAATATAACACTATACTATCTGGTCAGTATTATAACACTATACTATCTGGTCAGTAATATAACACTATACTATCTGGTCAGTATTATAACACTATACTATCTGGTCAGTAATATAACACTACACTATCTGGTCAGTATTATAACACTATACTATCTGGTCAGTAATATAACACTATACTATCTGGTCAGTATTATAACACTATACTATCTGGTCAGTATTATAACACTATACTATCTGGTCAGTATTATAACACTATACTATCTGGTCAGTATTATAACACTATACTATCTGGTCAGTATTAACACTAACACTATACTATCTGGTCAGTATTATAACACTATACTATCTGGTCAGTATTATAACACTATACTATCTGGTCATCTATACTATCTGGTCAGTATTATAACACTCAGTACTATCTGGTCAGTATAACACTTACTATCTGGTCAGTAACACTATACTATCTGGTCAGTAACACTATACTATCTGGTCAGTATTATAACACTATACTATCTGGTCAGTATTATAACACTATACTATCTGGTCAGTATTATAACACTATACTATCTGGTCAGTATATATACACTATACTATCTGGTCATTAACACTATACTATCTGGTCAGTATTATAACACTATACTATCTGGTCAGTATAACACTATACTATCTGGTCATAACACTATACTATCTGGTCAGTAATATAACACTATACTATCTGGTCAGTAATAACACTATACTATCTGGTCATTATACACTATACTATCTGGTCAGTATTATAACACTATACTATCTGGTCAGTAATATAACACTATACTATCTGGTCAGTATATAACACTATACTATCTGGTCAGTATTATATAACACTATACTATCTGGTCAGTATTATAACACTATACTATCTGGTCAGTATTATAACACTATACTATCTGTATTATAACACTATACTATCTGGTCAGTAATATAACACTATACTATCTGGTCAGTAATATAACACTATACTATCACTGGTCAGTATTATAACACTATACTATCTGGTCAGTATTACTATCTGGTCAGTAACACTATACTATCTGGTCAGTATTATAACACTATACTATCTGGTCAGTATTATAACACTATACTATCTGGTCAGTATTATAACACTATACTATCTGGTCAGTATTATAACACTATACTATCTGGTCAGTAATATAACACTATACTATCTGGTCAGTATTATAACACTATACTATCTGGTCAGTATTATAACACTATACTATCTGGTCAGTATTATAACACTATACTATCTGGTCAGTAATATAACACTATACTATCTGGTCAGTAATATAACACTATACTATCTGGTCATATATAACACTATACTATCTGGTCAGTATTATAACACTATACTATCTGGTCAGTAAACATAACACTATACTATCTGGTCAGTAATATAACACTCTGGTCATTAACACTATACTATCTGGTCAGTATTATAACACTATACACTATACTATCTGGTCAGTATTATAACACTATACTATCTGGTCAGTAATATAACACTATACTATCTGGTCAGTAATATAACACTATACTATCTGGTCAGTAATATAACACTATACTATCTGGTCAGTAATATAACACTATACTATCTGGTCAGTAATATAACACTATACTATCTGGTCAGTAATATAACACTATACTATCTGGTCAGTAATATAACACTATACTATCTGGTCAGTAATATAACACTATACTATCTGGTCAGTAATATAACACTATACTATCTGGTCAGTAATATAACACTATACTATCTGGTCAGTATTATAACACTATACTATCTGGTCAGTAATAACACTATACTATCTGGTCAGTATTATAACACTATACTATCTGGTCAGTAATATAACACTATACTATCTGGTCAGTAACATCTGGTCAACTATACTATCTGGTCAGTAACACTAACACTATACTATCTGGTCAGTATTATAACACACTATACTATCTGGTCAGTATTATAACACTATACTATCTGGTCAGTATATAACACTATACTGGTCAGTAATATAACACTATACTATCTGGTCAGTATTATAACACTATACTATCTACTATCTGGTCAGTATTATAACACTATACTATCTGGTCAGTATTATAACACTATACTATCTGGTCAGTATTATAACACTATACTATCTGGTCAGTATTATAACACTATACTATCTGGTCAGTATTATAACACTATACTATCTGGTCAGTATTATAACACTATACTATCTGGTCAGTATTATAACACTATACTATCTGGTCAGTATTAACACTAACACTATACTCTGGTCAGTATTATAACACTCTGGTCAGTATTATAACACTATACTATCTGGTCAGTATTATAACACTATACTATCTGGTCAGTATTATAACACTATACTATCTGGTCAGTATTATAACACTATACTATCTGGTCAGTATTATAACACTATACTATCTGGTCAGTAATATAACACTATACTATCTGGTCATTAACACTATACTATCTGGTCAGTATTATAACACTATACTATCTGGTCATTAACACTATACTATCTGGTCAGTATTATAACACTATACTATCTGGTCAGTATTATAACACTATACTATCTGGTCAGTAATATAACACTATACTATCTGGTCATTAACACTATACTATCTGGTCAGTATTATAACACTATACTATCTGGTCAGTATTATAACACTATACTATCTGGTCAGTAATATAACACTATACTATCTGGTCAGTAATATAACACTATACTATCTGGTCAGTAATATAACACTATACTATCTGGTCAGTATTATAACACTATACTATCTGGTCAGTATTATAACACTATACTATCTGGTCAGTAATATAACACTATACTATCTGGTCAGTATTATAACACTATACTATCTGGTCAGTAATATAACACTATACTATCTGGTCAGTAATATAACACTATACTATCTGGTCAGTAATATAACACTATACTATCTGGTCAGTATTATAACACTATACTATCTGGTCAGTATTATAACACTATACTATCTGGTCAGTATTATAACACTATACTATCTGGTCAGTATTATAACACTATACTATCTGGTCAGTAACACTATACTATCTGGTCAGTAACACTATACTATCTGGTATTATAACACTATACTATCTGGTCAGTATTATAACACTATACTATCTGGTCAGTAATAACACTATACTATCTGGTCAGTATTATAACACTATACTATCTGGTCAGTATTATAACACTATACTATCTGGTCAGTATTATAACACTATACTATCTGGTCAGTATTATAACACTATACTATCTGGTCAGTATATAACACTATACTATCTGGTCATATTATAACACTATACTATCTGGTCAGTATTATAACACTATACTATCTGGTCAGTATTATAACACTATACTATCTGGTCAGTATATAACACTATACTATCTGGTCATATTATAACACTATACTATCTGGTCAGTATTATAACACTATACTATCTGGTCAGTATTATAACACTATACTATCTGGTCAGTATTATAACACTATACTATCTGGTCAGTATTATAACACTATACTATCTGGTCAGTATTATAACACTATACTATCTGGTCAGTATTATAACACTATACTATCTGGTCATAACACTATACTGGTCAGTATATACTATCTGGTCAGTACACTATACTATCTGGTCAGTATTATAACACTATACTATCTGGTCAGTAATATAACACTATACTATCTGGTCAGTATTATAACACTATACTATCTGGTCAGTAACACTATACTATCTGGTCAGTAACATAACACTATACTATCTGGTCAGTATTATAACACTATACTATCTGGTCAGTATTATAACACTATACTATCTGGTCAGTATTATAACACTATACTATCTGGTCAGTATTATAACACTATACTATCTGGTCAGTATTATAACACTATACTATCTGGTCAGTATTATAACACTATACTATCTGGTCAGTAACACTATACTATCTGGTCAGTATAACACTATACTATCTGGTCAGTAACACTATACTATCTGGTCAGTATTATAACACTATACTATCTGGTCAGTATTATAACACTATACTATCTGGTCAGTATTATAACACTATACTATCTGGTCAGTATTATAACACTATACTATCTGGTCAGTATTATAACACTATACTATCTGGTCAGTAACATAACACTATACTATCTGGTCAGTATTATAACACTATACTATCTGGTCAGTATTATAACACTATACTATCTGGTCAGTATTATAACACTATACTATCTGGTCAGTATTATAACACTATACTATCTGGTCAGTATTATAACACTATCTGGTCACTATACAGTATTATAACACTATACTATCTGGTCAGTATATAACACTATACTATCTGGTCAGTATTATAACACTATAACACTATCTGGTCAGTATTATAACACTATACTATCTGGTCAGTATTATAACACTATACTATCTGGTCAGTATTATAACACTATACTATCTGGTCAGTATTATAACACTATACTATCTGGTCAGTATTATAACACTATACTATCTGGTCAGTAATAACACTATACTATCTGGTCAGTATTATAACACTATACTATCTGGTCAGTATATACTATCTGGTCAGTAACACTATACTATCTGGTCAGTAACACACTATACTATCTGGTCAGTAATATAACTATACTATCTGGTCAGTAATATAACACTATACTATCTGGTCAGTAATATAACACTATACTATCTGGTCAGTATGGTCAGTATAACACTATACTATCTGGTCAGTATTATAACACTATACTATCTGGTCAGTAATAACACTATACTATCTATAACACTATACTATCTGGTCAGTATTATAACACTATACTATCTGGTCAGTATTATAACACTATACTATCTGGTCAGTATTATAACACTATACTATCTGGTCAGTAACACTATACTATCTGGTCAGTAATAACACTATACTATCTGGTCAGTATTATAACACTATACTATCTGGTCAGTATATATAACACTATACTATCTGGTCAGTATTATAACACTATACTATCTGGTCAGTATTATAACACTATACTATCTGGTCAGTATTATAACACTATACTATCTGGTCAGTATTATAACACTATACTATCTGGTCAGTATTATAACACTATACTATCTGGTCAGTATTATAACACTATACTATCTGGTCAGTAATATAACACTATACTATCTGGTCAGTATTATAACACTATACTATCTGGTCAGTATTATAACACTATACTATCTGGTCAGTAATAACACTATACTGGTCATTAGTACTATACTATCTGGTCAGTATTATAACACTATACTATCTGGTCAGTATTATAACACTATACTACTGGTCAGTACACTATACTGGTCAGTAATATATACACTATACTATCTGGTCAGTATTATAACACTATACTATCTGGTCAGTATTATAACACTATACTATCTGGTCAGTATTATAACACTATACTATCTGGTCAGTATTATAACACTATACTATCTGGTCAGTATTATAAACACTATACTATCTGGTCAGTATTATAACACTATACTATCTGGTCAGTATTATAACACTATACTATCTGGTCAGTATTATAACACTATACTATCTGGTCAGTATTATAACACTATACTATCTGGTCAGTATTATAACACTATACTATCTGGTCAGTATTATAACACTATACTATCTGGTCAGTATTATAACACTATACTATCTGGTCAGTATTATAACACTATACTATCTGGTCAGTATTATAACACTACACTATACTATCTGGTCAGTATGGTCAGTATATAACACTATACTATCTGGTCAGTATTATAACACTATACTATCTGGTCAGTATTATAACACTATACTATCTGGTCAGTATTATAACACTATACTATCTGGTCAGTATTATAACACTATACTATCTGGTCAGTATTATAACACTATACTATCTGGTCAGTATTATAACACTATACTATCTGGTCAGTATATAACACTATACTATCTGGTCAGTATTATAACACTATACTATCTGGTCAGTATTATAACACTATACTATCTGGTCAGTATTATAACACTATACTATCTGGTCAGTATTATAACACTATACTATCTGGTCAGTATTATAACACTATACTATCTGGTCAGTAATATAACACTATACTATCTGGTCAGTATTATAACACTATACTATCTGGTCAGTATTATAACACTATACTATCTGGTCAGTATATAACACTATACTATCTGGTCAGTATTATAACACTATACTATCTGGTCAGTATTATAACACTATACTATCTGGTCAGTATTATAACACTATACTATCTGGTCAGTATTATAACACTATACTATCTGGTCAGTATTATAACACTATACTATCTGGTCAGTATTATAACACTATACTATCTGGTCAGTATTATAACACTATACTATCTGGTCAGTATTATAACACTATACTATCTGGTCAGTATTATAACACTATACTATCTGGTCAGTATTATAACACTATACTATCTGGTCATTATAACACTATACTATAAACACTATACTATCTGGTCAGTATTATAACACTATACTATCTGGTCAGTATTATAACACTATACTATCTGGTCAGTATTATAACACTATACTATCTGGTCAGTATTATAACACTATACTATCTGGTCAGTAATATAACACTATACTATCTGGTCAGTATTATAACACTATACTAAATTTTTATTTTATTTCTCACTATCCTTATAATATGGATTTCATATAGGGTTATTACCGTAATATGTCTAAAATAAGAGCCCCGGTCTGGGATGTTGTTGCAGGTGTTTCATTAGGTACGGGTAGGGTTATTACCGTAATATGTCTAAACTATGAGCCATGGTCTGTAATGTTGTTGCAGGTGTTTCATTAGGTACGGGTAGGGTTATTACCGTAATATTTCTAAACTAAGAGCCATGGTCTGTAATGTTGTTGCAGGTGTTTCATTAGGTACGGGTAGGGTTATTACCGTAATATGTCTAAAATAAGAGCCCCGGTCTGGGATGTTGTTGCAGGTGTTTCATTAGGTACTGGTAGGGTTATTACCGTAATATGTCTAAACTAAGAGCCATGGTCTGTAATGTTGTTGCAGGTGTTTCATTAGGTACGGGTAGGGTTATTACCGTAATATTTCTAAACTAAGAGCCCCGGTCTGTAATGTTGTTGCAGGTGTTTCATTAGGTACGGGTAGGGTTATTACCGTAATATGTCTAAACTAAGAGCCCCGGTCTGTAATGTTGTTGCAGGTGTTTCATTAGGTACGGGTAGGGTTATTACCGTAATATGTCTAAAATAAGAGCCCCGGTCTGTAATGTTGTTGCAGGTGTTTCATTAGGTACGGGTAGGGTTATTACCGTAATATGTCTAAAATAAGAGCCCCGGTCTGGGCTGTTGTTGCAGGTGTTTCATTAGGTACGGGTAGGGTTATTACCGTAATATGTCTAAAATAAGAGCCCCGGTCTGTAATGTTGTTGCAGGTGTTTCATTAGGTACGGGTAGGGTTATTACCGTAATATGTCTAAAATAAGAGCCCCGGTCTGGGCTGTTGTTGCAGGTGTTTCATTAGGTACGGGTAGGGTTATTACCGTAATATGTCTAAACTAAGAGCCATGGTCTGTAATGTTGTTGCAGGTGTTTCATTAGGTACTGGTAGGGTTATTACCGTAATATGTCTAAAATAAGAGCCCCGGTCTGGGATGTTGTTGCAGGTGTTTCATTAGGTACGGGTAGGGTTATTACCGTAATATGTCTAAACTAAGAGCCCCGGTCTGGGATGTTGTTGCAGGTGTTTCATTAGGTACGGGTAGGGTTATTACCGTAATATGTCTAAACTAAGAGCCCCGGTCTGGGCTGTTGTTGCAGGTGTTTCATTAGGTACTGGTAGGGTTATTACCGTAATATTTCTAAACTAAGAGCCCCGGTCTGGGATGTTGTTGCAGGTGTTTCATTAGGTACGGGTAGGGTTATTACCGTAATATGTCTAAACTATGAGCCATGGTCTGTAATGTTGTTGCAGGTGTTTCATTAGGTACGGGTAGGGTTATTACCGTAATATGTCTAAACTAAGAGCCCCGGTCTGGGCTGTTGTTGCAGGTGTTTCATTAGGTACTGGTAGGGTTATTACCGTAATATGTCTAAACTAAGAGCCCCGGTCTGGGATGTTGTTGCAGGTGTTTCATTAGGTACGGGTAGGGTTATTACCGTAATATGTCTAAACTAAGAGCCACGGTCTGTAATGTTGTTGCAGGTGTTTCATTAGGTACGGGTAGGGTTATTACCGTAATATGTCTAAACTAAGAGCCCCGGTCTGGGATGTTGTTGCAGGTGTTTCATTAGGTACGGGTAGGGTTATTACCGTAATATTTCTAAACTAAGAGCCCCGGTCTGGGCTGTTGTTGCAGGTGTTCCGTCGGCCCTGGCCTGGTATCATGCGTACCGTGTACGGAAACCAGGAGCGATTTGAGAGCACGTACTTCAAGAAGTTCCCCGGTTTCTATGTGACCGGGGATGGTGAGACTGTTGAAACGACACCTTGCATTCTTTGATTGATTAGATTCATGTTGTATTAGATTAGATTCATGTTGTATTAGATTAGATTCATCATATTCATTGACGATCACAATCACATTGTAATGGCGACATCGACGTTAAGCATGGCACTGTTTTTTGTTTTCTTTTTAAAAGGTTTAATAAAGTGAATTAATGAATTGTTTCCCAGGCTGCAGGAGGGATAAAGATGGATACTACTGGATCGCAGGCAGGATAGATGATATGATCAACGTATCAGGTCATTTGTTTTCCTACAGTTTGGCCACTGTGCTGCTGCTGGCTTAATCAAAGCCAGGTTACTGTGAAGCACTCTGATAAATGTTGCTGTAAAAACAGGCTAAAGATAGATAGATACAGTACATATATAGGTAGATTAGGTAGATACAGTACATATATAGGTAGATTAGGTAGATACAGTACATATATAGATAGATACAGTAGATTAGATGGATAGATACAGTAGATAGCTACATAGATACAGTAGATAAATAGATAGATACAGTAGATAGATACATTAGATATGTAGATACATATATAGGTAGATACAGTAGATACATATATAGGTAGATACAGTAGATACATATCTAGGTAGATACAGTAGATTAGATAGATACATATATAGATGGATGATGATAACCCACAGTGTTGTCTCCCTCCAGGTCACCTGTTGAGTACAGCGGAGGTAGAGGCATCTCTAACAGACCACGGAGCGGTGGCCGAGGCTGCAGTGGTCAGCAGACCCCACGCGGTCAAGGGGGAGTGTCTCTACTGTTTCGTTACTCTGAAGGACTGCAGAGAGTTCAACCGCACTCTGGTGGACGAACTCAAGAGACAAGGTGTTTGACCAGGTTACCCCTTGTAGAATTAACACTAGATTACAGGTGACCCCTTGTAGAACTAACACTAGATTACAGGTGACCCCTTGTCACTAGATTACAGGTGACCCCTTGTAGAACTAACACTGAACACCTGTATGTGACCAATAACATCTACTAACCATGTGACCAATAACATCTACTAACCACGTGACCAATAACATCTGTTAACCATGTGTATGTGACCAATAACATCTACTAACCATGTGTATGTGACCAATAACATCTGCTAACCATGTGACCAATAACATCTGCTAACCATGTGACCAATAACATCTGCTAACCATGTGACCAATAACATCTGCTAACCATGTGACCAATAACATCTGCTAACCATGTGACCAATAACATCTGCTAACCATGTGACCAATGACATCTGCTAACCATGTGACCAATAACATCTGCTAACCATGTGACCAATAACATCTGCTAACCACATGACCATTAACATCTGCTAACCATGTGTATGTGACCAATAACATCTGCTAACCATGTGACCAATGACATCTGCTAACCATGTGACCAATGACATCTGCTAACCATGTGACCAATAACATCTGAATAGCTGTAAACAACATGAGTTTTTTTTCTTGTTGGTTCTTGATTTAACACAACAACGAAACATGTCTTGTCAGTGAGGGAGAAGATTGGTCCGATCGCAACCCCAGACTTCATCCAGAACGCTCCTGGACTTCCTAAAACACGATCTGGTACGTGTTACCTCATTCCTGATTTCTTTCTTTTTTTAATACTTTTATGGACATTTTTGTCTTTTACATTTTTATTTATTATTTTCGTTTTTAATCAACAAAATATCTCATCCTCAGGTAAGATCATGAGGCGGGTCCTGAGGCAGATCGCCCGGAACGAGAAGGATCTAGGTGACCTTTCAACTATGGCTGACCCCAAGGTCGTAGAGGTCCTGTTCAACCACCGCTGTGAGACGGCCTCTTGAGAGGGCTGCATGTCAACACTCTACAGTAGCTTCCTCTCCTCGACACCTCATCTCCTCTCCTCCTCATTTCCTCTCCATCCACACCGATCTGAAAACTATGGAAGCCCATTCCTGCCACCAACTCTTTTAAAAAAACAAAAACGTTTAAAAAAAATAATACAACATACAGGATATATTTCTTAATTTGTAGCAGTATGTGCACATTTATTTCCATCTATCCACGTTGCAGAGATCAGCACAGCAGGGTGGCCGGCAGATGTGTGGCGAGCTGGCATTTACCCCAACACTTTTTCAATTCGGTTTAATAAAAAATATTGACACAAAAGCATTGAAGATTGAAACTGTTGTTTAGAATGATTTGCCTTTATGATTTGTCAACTCGTGCTTCAGTCTGATCAACTGTAGTCTACTGATAACGACCACAGCTACAGGTGGCCTAGAGAAACCTATGCACTCTGGTCTCTTCTGGCCAGGTGAAACGAAGTGGTAATGTGGTGTTTTTATAGCCAAAGCTTTGTATTTATAGCCTAAAATAGGCCTATTTTATTTGTGTTAAGAGAAAATGTGACTGTGATCAAATTTGATTTGTATATTTTCCGACTTCGGGTGGCTAGTCTACCCAGACCATATCAATCCAAAATGATTGACTGAAATCAATCGATGAACACAATAGTGATGACATAGTGTATGAGTCACTTTTCAATTACAGATGTTAAAAGGCCCACACTGTGTAACCGTGCATACAGTCAGCCCTGTTGGTTCTATTGTCCAATCACAGTTGTTGATTAGTATTTAAAGAATAAATCATTTTTAAACCATATGACCTGGATGTTGGGAAATAACAATCTGGTCCCAACATAGTTCACATGCAACCGTTTTACAGCTGATTCTATTACTATGTCATACCCTATGACTTAGGTTCTGGAGTTTTACCTGGTTGGGTTTTTATTTTATTTTTACCTTACTAGGCAAGTCAGTTAAGAACAAATTCTTATTTTCAATGACGGCCTAGGAACAATGGGTTAACTGCCTGTTCAGGGACAGAACGACAGATTTGTACCTTGTCCGCTCGGGGATTAGAACTTGCAACCTTTCGGTTACTAGTCCAACGCTCTAACCACCAGCCTACCAGATCAGGAAATACTCGGGGGGGCCCCCCTAGGAAAAACCCTCCTGTGGTGCCACCTCTGAACATCACCCCCACAGAGAGACAGATGAAGAAGCATGCTCTACAATCTCAACCAATTTTTTTACAATTTTTTTTAGTATCTCATCATAAATGTGGTTGGTGGGAATGGGCTTTCTGCAGAAAACATTATAAAATATACAACAGGAAACATGGCGGAGGGGTATTTTCTTTATTGTCATTCTAGGAAGATGGAGATGAGGTGAGGAAGCTACGTTAGACATACCCAGAGAGTCCCCCTTCCTTCTTCACCTAATCACCTAATTCACCACTTCTTCACCTAATCTGAAGATGCTGAGGCCTGTCTCCTAGTCTGTGGACAAAGACACTTAAATTATTTTAAATTGTAATGTTTGCTATTCTTTAAACACGTGTTTTATTCATGTGCTTTTCTATAAACCAATGTGTGTTTTGATCTGATGGTGCAGATTTAATTCACAGTCCCTAAGCGCTGATCCTGAATCAGTCTTAAATTATTTTGTGTGGTCTGTTTGGAGGATGGGGATTATTAGTGGTTGGAGGACAGATCCTAGATCAGATCTTATGGGAACGACTGACTTCGATGTTGTCTATGTAAGGGAATTACAGTCAATTCAAATGCCAATCCCAAGGGCTCAAACCAATGAACTCCGTTTATTTCAACACTTTTTTTCTATACCCAGTCAAAAAGGACATGAAACAATCCCTATTCCAAATGATTATTTATGCCACAGTGTTGTCATTTGCATGTAATAATGGGTGGGCCAATGTTGAGGTAAACTGGACACGGAATCAGAATCGTCCCTTGTTGCCTGGTCAGCAACCAAACCTC
This sequence comes from Oncorhynchus tshawytscha, assembly GCF_018296145.1. Classification (NCBI taxonomy): domain Eukaryota; kingdom Metazoa; phylum Chordata; class Actinopteri; order Salmoniformes; family Salmonidae; genus Oncorhynchus; species Oncorhynchus tshawytscha. The sequence goes on from NC_056438.1 coordinate 82,534,783, forward strand.
TGGAACATTCAGTGTTCTGATTGATCAGCTTCTGTCTTCCATCTTGTTTTTTTTACATGCTCCTCAGATTATTATATTATATTATTGATCTGTAAAGACTACATGATGGAAAACTAGTTTCACCTTTTTTTTTAAAGCTATGATAATTATTCCCGGGGAGACCAGTCAGGCCTTTGCACAGTTCTTCCACAACATGGCTTGTATTTGTTTGGACTTCTTTGTATATTTCAACTTTGAGATTTTATGATTTGAGAATAAAACTGTTTAATTTATTTTGGTTGTTGTTTTGAATTTATTACATTTTTTGTTGTTAATACTTGAAGAGGACAGAAAGTCTCCAAGCCTCAGATGTCCTTTTGTGAAGTTGAAGTAATCTTCTGAAGAAAGTCGCCCCCCAGTGATATCTGGGGGGGGGGGATGATGGGGGAGAGAGAGAGAGGGGGAGGGGAGAGAGATGGGGGAGAGAGAGGGGGAGGGAGAGGGGAGAGATGGGGGGAGGGAGAGGGGGAGGGTAGAGAGATGGGGGAGAGAGAGGGGGAGGGGAGGGAGAGGGGGGATAGGGGGAGGGGAGAGATGGGGGGAGGGAGAGGGGGGAGGGTAGAGAGATGGGGGAGGGAGAGGGGGAGGGTAGAGAGATGGGGGAGGGAGAGGGGGAGGGTAGAGAGATGGGGGAGAGAGAGGGGGAGGGGAGAGAGGGGGATAGGGGGAGGGGAGAGAGATGGGGGAGAAAGGGGGGAGATGTGGGGAGGAAGAGAGAGGGGGAGGGGAGAGATGGGGGAGAGAGAGAGGAGGGGGAGATGGGGGAGGAAGAGAGGGGAGAGAGAGGGGGGGGAGAGATGGGGGAGGAAGAGAGAGGGGGAGGGGAGAGAGATGGGGGAGAGAGAGAGGGGGGAGAGAGAGAGGGGGAGAGAGAGGGGGATGGGGAGATGGGGGAGGAAGAGGGGAGAGAGAGAGGGGGGGGATGGGGAGATGGGGGAGGAAGAGAGGAGAGAGAGAGGGGGGGGGAGAGATGGGGGGGATAGGGGGAGGGGAGAGAGATGGGGGAGAAAGGGGGGAGATGTGGGGAGGAAGAGAGAGGGGGAGGGGAGAGATGGGGGAGAGAGAGAGGAGGGGGAGATGGGGGGAGGAAGAGAGGGGAGAGAGAGGGGGGAGAGATGGGGGAGGAAGAGGGGAGAGAGAGAGGGGGAGGGATGGGGAGATGGGGGAGAAGAGGGGAGAGGGAGGAGGGGGAGATGGGGGGAGGAAGAGAGGGGAGAGATGGGGGGGAGAGATGGGGGAGGAAGAGGGGAGAGAGAGAGGGGGGGAGGGATGGGGAGATGGGGGAGGAAGAGAGGAGAGAGAGAGGGGGGGGAGATGGGGGAGGAAGAGAGAGAGAGAGACCTTATTTAAAGTCCCTGTTTTTTTTGTTGTTGTGTAAATTGCAGCCCTTCCTGTTTGTATTATAGTCAGGGGGGCTATAGTAGCGATTAGTCTTGGTCACACGTGGACACAATGACTGTGTCCTAAATGGCATCATATACTCTACATAGTGCACTACTTTTCCCCATCACAGTTCATGTGTCAGATCAGATCTACTGCACCATGATGTTTCATGATGACCATGGGGGGAATACAGGTCAGAAAACAAAATGGCGTTACTAACAGAGATGGTGCCCTGATTCTATCTCCTAGCCGATTTAGGATTTAGTTGTTTTCAGTGTTATTTCTTTATTTTAATTTGTTATTTATTTTTCTGTTATTCTACCAGGTAAGTTGACTGAGAACACATTCTCATTTACAGCAACGACCTGGGGAATAGTTACAGGGGAGAGGAGGGGGATGAATGAGCCAATTGTAAACTGGGGATTATTAGGTGACCGTGATGGTATGAGGGCCAGATTGAGCATTTAGCCAGGACACCGGGGTTAACACCCTTACTGTTACGATAAGTGCCATGGGATCTTTAATGACCACAGAGAGTCAGGACACCCGTTTAACGTCCCATCCAATCACTGCCCTGGGGCATTGGGATATTTTTTAGAGGGACTGACCAGGACCAAACCTGCTTAGCCTCAGAAGCAAGCCAGCAGTGGTATTTGCTCAGAACGTTTCTTGAATTATGTTGCCTCTAAACAAAAGTAACTTTTGGATCCCCATCATATACATCTGTATTTTATTCATTCACTTCCAATAACATCGGAAAGATGTGTGGACACAACCCAAACTATGTTTGGTAAGGGTCCTGTCCACATGCTTTTAAGAAATGTTTTTTATGGCTTGAGAATAAAAGTGTTTTTAATATATTTGATTGTTCTTTTCCAATTAATATATAATATGCTTTACTGTAAAACGCTTTTACACTACAGTCAAGGCTTCTCTTCCTGTTGCTGTTTTGAAGGGCAGGTGTCTCTAAGGTGACAGTCAAGGCTTCTCTTCCTGTTGCTGTTTTGAAGGGCAGGTGTCTCTAAGGTGACAGTCAAGGCTTCTCTTCCTGTTGCTGTTTTGAAGGGCAGGTGTCTCTAAGGTGACAGTCAAGGCTTCTCTTCCTGTTGCTGTTTTGAAGGGCAGGTGTCTCTAAGGTGACAGTCAAGGCTTCTCTTCCTGTTGCTGTTTTGAAGGGCAGGTGTCTCTAAGGTGACAGTCAAGGCTTCTCTTCCTGTTGCTGTTTTGAAGGGCAGGTGTCTCTAAGGTGACAGTCAAGGCTTCTCTTCCTGTTGCTGTTTTGAAGGGCAGGTGTCTCTAAGGTGACAGTCAAGGCTTCTCTTCCTGTTGCTGTTTTGAAGGGCAGGTGTCTCTAAGGTGACAGTCAAGGCTTCTCTTCCTGTTGCTGTTTTGAAGGGCAGGTGTCTCTAAGGTGACAGTCAAGGCTTCTCTTCCTGTTGCTGTTTTGAAGGGCAGGTGTCTCTAAGGTGACAGTCAAGGCTTCTCTTCCTGTTGCTGTTTTGAAGGGCAGGTGTCTCTAAGGTGACAGTCAAGGCTTCTCTTCCTGTTGCTGTTTTGAAGGGCAGGTGTCTCTAAGGTGACAGCCAAGGCTTCTCTTCCTGTTGCTGTTTTGAAGGGCAGGTGTCTCTAAGGTGACAGTCAAGGCTTCTCTTCCTGTTGCTGTTTTGAAGGGCAGGTGTCTCTAAGGTGACAGTCAAGGCTTCTCTTCCTGTTGCTGTTTTGAAGGGCAGGTGTAGATTGTTTTACATTCTTGATATAATACTAAAAGAGGAATGGCTACCTGTCAACATGCTCCTTTGGAGTTCTGCTGTTGTGCCAGAATTCTCCCCTCTCTGCCAGAATTCTCCCCCCTCTGCCAGAATTCTCCCTCCCTGCCAGAATTCTCCCCCTCTGCCAGAATTCTCCCTCCCTGCCAGAATTCTCCCCCTGCCAGAATCCCCCTGCCAGAATTCTCCCCCTCTGCCAAAATTCTCCCCCTGCCAGAATTCTCCCCCTGCCAGAATTCTCCCCTCTGCCAGAATTCTCCCCCTCTGCCAGAATTCTACCCCCTTCACGTTCTTCATGAGATTGAGATTTCTGCTCTTCACTCCATTGCCAGTTTAACCTACATTTCACCGATCTTAGGTAGCAGAAAGCATTTTTGTCTGCAGTTTTCCATTTGGCTATTTGTTTCAAGCGTATGTGGCAGTTCTAGCTTGTATGGCGCCCTGGGCGAACCCCCCCTCAGCCCTATCCAGACCATTCACCTAGTCCAGTCACTCAGCCCTATCCAGACCATTCACCTAGTCCAGTCACTCAGCCCTATCCAGCAGATGGCAGTAACCCACCTTCAATAATTGAGCAGCCTAAAAGAGTCGTAGCAGAGAGCTGGTGTAGAGTGCTGGGGCAGAGAGCTGGTGCAGAGAGCTGGGGCAGAGAGCTGGGGCAGAGAGCTGGTGTAAAGAGCTGGGGCAGAGAGCTGGTGTAAAGAGCTGGGGCAGAGAGCTGGTGTAAAGAGCTGGGGCAGAGAGCTGGTGAAGAGAGCTGGTGCAGAGAGCTGGGGCAGAGAACTGGTGAAGAGAGCTGGTGCAGAGAGCTGGGGCAGAGAGCTGGGGCAAAGAGCTGGGGCAGAGAGCTGGGGCAGAGAGCTGGTGTAAAGAGCTGGGGCAGAGAGCTGGGGCAGAGAGCTGGTGTAAAGAGCTGGGGCAGAGAGATTGGGCAGAGAGCTGGGGCAGAGAGCTGGTGTAAAGGGCTGGGGCAGAGAGCTGGGGAAGAGAGCTGGTGTAAAGAGCTGGTGTAAAGAGCTGGGGCAGAGAGCTGGTGTAAAGAGCTGGTGTAGAGTGCTGGGGCAGAGAGCTGGGGCAAAGAGCTGGGGCAGAGAGCTGGGGCAAAGAGCTGGGGCAGAGAACTGAGGCAGAGAACTGAGGCAGAGAGCTGGGGCAGAGAGCTGGGGCAGAGAGCTGGGGCAGAGAGCTGGTGCAGAGAGCTGGTGCAGAGAGCTGGTGCAGAGAGCTGAGGCAGAGAACTGAGGCAGAGAACTGAGGCAGAGAACTGAGGCAGAGAGCTGGGGCAGAGAGCTGGGGCAGAGAGCTGGGGCAGAGAACTGAGGCAGAGAGCTGGGGCAGGAGGTTAAGACTGGAGATCAAAAAGCCTTTTGAATTCACACAAATTCTGCCTGTAATCCAGGGTTTTCCAAACATTGTCCTCTGGACTCCAAGGTGTGTACGTTATTGGTTTATGTCCTAGCACCACACAGCTGATTCAAATAGCCAACTACCTATCAAGATTTAATCATTTGCATCAGCTGTGTAGTGTTAGGGCACCTCCAACGTGCACCTCTTGGAGTCCCGATGATTCTAGTTTGGGGAAAGCTGCGTATAATCCACATCTAACAACTTGAGGGTCATTACTCAGTGTTGGTCATTAAACCCACAGCTTGAGGGCCATTACTCAGTGTTGGTCATTAAACCCACAGCTTGAGGGTCATTACTCAGTGTTGGTCATTAAACCCACAGCTTGAGGGCCATTACTCAGTGTTGGTCATTAAACCCACAGCTTGAGGGCCATTACTCAGTGTTGGTCATTAAACCCACAGCTTGAGGGCCATTACTCAGTGTTGGTCATTAAACCCAAGTCTTTGTCAGAGGAAGTCTTTGTCAGAGCTAACAAGCCACAACTGAATGAAGTATGTAATTATGTTTCTAAACTCAATGAAAAAAATGTATCAAATCAAATCAAATTGTTTTAGTCACATACGCCGAATACAACAGGTGTAGAATATAACAGGTGTAGAATACAATTTCACCTTACAGTGAAATGCTTACTTACAAGCCCTTAACCAACAATGCAGTTTTAAGGAAATACCTAAAAAAAATTAAGAGATAAGAATAACAAATAATTAAAGAGCAGCAGTAAATAACAATAGCGGGGCTATATACAGGGTGTTACGAGTCAAAGTGGAGGCTACAGAGTCAAAGTGGAGGCTTTACAGTGGGGCAAGAAAGGATTTAGTCAGCCACCAATTGTGCAAGTTCTCCCACTTAAAAAGATGAGAGGCCTGTAATTTTCATCATAGGTACACTTCAACTATGACAGACAAAATGAGGGAGAAAAATGGTGGAAAATAAGTATTTGGTCACCTACAAACAAGCAAGATTTCTGGCTCTCACAGACCTGTAACTTCTTCTTTAAGAGGCTCCTCTGTCCTCCACTCGTTACCTGTATTAATGGCACCCGTTTGAACTTGTTATCAGTATAAAAGACACCTGTCCACAACCTCAAACAGTCACACTCCAAACTCCACTACGGCCAAGACCAAAGAGCTGTCAAAGGACACCAGAAACAAAATTGTAGACCTGCACCAGGCTGGGAAGACTGAATCTGCAATAGGTAAGCAGCTTGGTTTGAAGAAATCAACTGTGGGAGCAATTATTAGGAAATGGAAGACATACAAGACTACTGATAATCTCCCTCGATCTGAGGCTCCACGCAAGATCTCACCCTGTGGGGTCAAAATGATCACAAGAACGGTGAGCAAAAATCCCAGAACCACACGGGGGGACCTAGTGAATGACCTGCAGAGAGCTGGGACCAAAGTAACAAAGCCTACCATCAGTAACACACTACGCTGCCAGGGACTCAAATCCTGCAGTGCCAGACGTGTCCCCCTGCTTAAGCCAGTACATGTCCAGGCCCGTCTGAAGTTTGCTAGAGAGCATTTGGATGATCCAGAATAAGATTGGGAGTATGTCATATGGTCAGATGAAACCAAAATATAACGTTTTTGTAAAAACTCAACTAGTTGTGTTTGGAGGACAAAGAATGCTGAGTTGCATCCAAAGAACACCATACCTACTGTGAAGCATGGGGGTGGAAACATCATGCTTTGGGGCTGTTTATCTGCAAAGGGACCATGACGACTGATCCGTGTAAAGGAAAGAATGAATGGGGCCATGTATCGTGAGATTTTGAGTGAAAACCTCCTTCCATCAGCAAGGACATTGAAGATGAAACGTGGCTGGCTCTTTCAGCATGACAATGATCCCAAACACACCGCCCGGGCAACGAAGGAGTGGCTTCGTAAGAAGCATTTCAAGGTCCTGGAGTGGCCTAGCCAGTCTCCAGATCTCAACCCCATAGAAAATCTTTGGAGGGAATTGAAAGTCTGTGTTGCCAAGCAACAGCCCCAAAACATCACTGCTCTAGAGGAGATCTGCATGGAGGAATGGGCCAAAATACCAGCAACAGTGTGTGAAAACCTTGTGAAGACTTACAGAAAACATTTGACCTCTGTCATTGCCAACAAAGGGTATATAACAAAGTATTGAGATAAACTTTTGCTATTGACCAAATTGCAAATAAATTCATTCAAAATCCTACAATGTGATTTTATGGATTTTTTTTCTAATTTTGTCTGTCATAGTTGAAGTGTCCTTATGATGAAAATTACAGGCCTCTCTCATCTTTTTAAGTGGGAGAACTTGCACAATTGGTGATAAAGCCCTCTGCAGCGCTGGGCCTTAACTAGTCCTGTATTAATGGACTGATAAAGCCCTCTGCAGAGCTGGGCCTTAACTAGTCCTGTATTAATGGACTGATAAAGCCCTCTGCAGAGCTGGGCCTTAACTAGTCCTGTATTAATGGACTGATAAAGCCCTCTGCAGAGCTGGGCCTTAACTAGTCTTGCATTAATGGACTGATAAATCCCTCTGCAGCGTGGGCCCAATACATTGTTTTTTCATCGCAATTCAGCCATTTTTGAAAGTCATGACAATCCTTGTCCTGCAAATCAAACATTTATTGTGGAACTGGGATTCCTGGGAGTGCATTCTAATGAAGATCATCAAAGGTATATGAATATTTATAATGCTATTTCTGACTAATGTTGACTGAGCAACATGGTGAATATTTATTTTGGCTGGTTTGGGCTCTGAGCTCCGTACTCAGATTATTGCATGGTATGCTTTTTCCGTAAAGTGTTTTTGAAATCTGACACAGCGGTTGCATTAAGGAGAAGTGTACCTAAAGTTCCATGCATAACACTTGAATTTTCATCAACATTTATAATGAGTATTTCTGTGAATTGATGTGGCTCTCTGCAAAAATCACTGCATGTTTTGGAACTACAGAATATAACACGCCAATGTAAAATGAGATTTTTGGATATAAATATGCACTTTATAGAACAAAACATACATGTATTGTGTAACATGAAGTCCTTTGAGTGTCATCTGATGAAGATCATCAAAGGTTAGTGATTAATTTTATCTCTATTTGTGTTTTTTGTGACTCCTCTCTTTGGCTGGAAAAAATGGCTGGGTTTTTCTGTGACTTGGTCGTGACCTAACATAATCGTTTGTGGAGCTTTCGCTGTAAAGCATTTTTGAAATCAGACACTGTGGCTGGATGAACGAGAATTTCATCTTTAAAATGGGGCCTAATACTTGTATGTTTGAGAAATTTGATTTATGAGATTTCTGTTGTTTTGTATTTGGCGCCCTGCAATTTCATTGGCTGTTGGCGAGGGGTTCCGCTAGCGGGAACGGGGTTCCCAGACAGGTTAAATATGTGTATGCGACCAATACGATTTGATTTGATTTGGATAAAAGCATCTTCTAAAAGACTAAAATGTCAAATGTTTTACATACAGATCTCATATTACTGTATAGATTTTAAAATAAATAATAATATTGATGTGACAAATGTATAATTGACTGTGTAAAACCTAGCAGTTCTACTTATTTCTCTGAGAATGTGGTGGATAGGTAGCATTTTGCAAAACAAACCACACCAATCTCTTTCATAATTTATTCAAACACTGAAAGCTAATTTACCAACATTTCAGAAAAAAGTATATATAGCGTTTTGGAATGAAACTCTTTCATTAAATACTACCTGTAAAATCCCCCATCAAATGAAACAGCAGGCAAGGTGAAAGCCTCATACGATATCCACAGAGTTATCACCAGCCCAAATCATATCATTCTACCATTTGTGTGTGTAGTATTTACTTCTGACCATGTTCATCACACACCTTAGCTGTTGATCTCCTGTCTATGGGCTACGACATTACCCCAGATAGTGTTGATTAGCCCGGCTGCGGGCTAGGACATTACCTCAGAGAGTGTTGATCTCCTGTCGAAGGGCTAGGACATTACCTCAGAGAGTGTTGATCTCCTGTCGATGGGCTACGACATTACCCCAGATAGTGTTGATTAGCCCGGCTGCGGGCTACGACATTACCTCAGAGAGTGTTGATTAGCCTGGCTGCGGGCTAGGCCATTACCTCAGAAAGTGTTGGTCTATGGGCTACGACATTACCTCAGAGAGTGTTGATTAGCCTGGCTGCGGGCTAGGACATTACCTCAGAGAGTGTTGGTCTATGGGCTACGACATTACCCCAAGGAGTGTTGATTAGCCCGGCTACAGGCTACGACATTACCTCAGAGAGTGTTGATCCATCTCAATCAAATGACTCTAGTCAACACACTACTACCACTACAACACTGGACCTGGGGCTATTTGCATATGGGCACTATGTAGGGAATATGGTCCCATAGGGCTCTGGTCTAAAGTAGTGCACTACATAGGGAATAGGGCCCCATAGGGCTCTGGTCTAAAGTAGTGCACTACATTGGGAATAGGGCCCCATAGGGCTCTAGTCTAAAGTAGTGCACTACATAGGGAATAGGGCCCCATAGGGCTCTGGTCTAAAGTAGTGCACTACATAGGGAATAGGGCCCCATAGGGCTCTGGTCTAAAGTAGTGGACTACATAGGGCATAGGGTGCCATTTGGGATGCATCCCCGGGACTATTTTTTTTTTACAAGCGCCAGGCGCCGCTGTTCACTTATTGTTACGGTAAATCAAACATTTATCATAATCACATTTCAACTGAGGAACCATACTCCAGCATCCCCACTAAACTAGGAGAGAGAGATAGAGAGAGAGAGGGAGAGAGAGAAAATACAGAATATGAACATAGGTTTTATTCTACAGACTTGAACATTAGATACTGTTAACATCCTATGCATTGGTTTATTCATTGAATGACAGATTTTGATTTCAAGAGTGTGTGTTTGTGTGTGTGCGTGCATATGTGTGTGTGTTAGTATGAAGAGTTATAACCTGTCTCAAGAGACGACAACGAGCGCTCCAACGAGCGCCGACAGAGATGGCCGCCTCGCTTCGCGTTCCTAGGAAACTATGCAGTGTTTTGTTTTTTTACGTGTTATTTCTTACACTAGTACCCCAGGTCATCTTAGGTTTCATTACATACAGCCGAGAAGAACTACTGAATATAAGATCAGCGTCAACTCACCATCAGTACGACCAAGAATATGTTTTTCGCGACGCGGATCCTGTGTTCTGCCTTACAAACAGGACAACGGAGTGGATTCCATGCAGCGACCCAAAAAAACGACTCCGAAAAAGAGGGAAACGAGGCGGTCTTCTGGTCAGACTCCGGAGACGGGCACACCGTGCACCACTCCCTAGCATTCTTCTTGCCAATGTCCAGTCTCTTGACAACAAGGTTGATGAAATCCGAGCAAGGGTAGCATTCCAGAGGGACATCAGAGACTGTAACGTTCTTTGCTTCACGGAAACATGGCTCACTGGAGAGACGCTATCCGAGGCGGTGCAGCCAGCGGGTTTCTCCACGCAACGCGCCGACAGAGACAAACATCTTTCTGGTAAGAAGAGGGGCGGGGGGCGTATGCCTTATGGCCAACGTGACATGGTGTGATGAAAGAAACATACAGGAACTCAAATCCTCCTTTTCACCTGATTTAGAATTCCTCACAATCAAATGTAGACCGCATTATCTACCAAGAGAATTCTCTTCGATTATAATCACAGCCGTATATACCCCCAAGCAGACACATCGATGGCTCTGAACAAACTTTATTTAACTCTCTGCAAACTGGAAACCATATATCCGGAGGCTGCATTCATTGTAGCTGGGGATTTTAACAAGGCTAATCTGAAAACAAGACTCCCTAAATTTTATCAGCATATCGATTGCGCAACCAGGGGTGGAAAGACCTTGGATCATTGTTACTCTAACTTCCGCGACGCATATAAGGCCCTGCCCCGCCCCCCTTTCGGAAAAGCTAACCACGACTCCATTTTGTTGTTCCCTGCCTACAGACAGAAACTAAAACAAGAGGCTCCCACGCTGAGGTCTGTCCAACGCTGGTCTGACCAAGCTGACTCCACACTCCAAGACTGCTTCCATCACGTGGACTGGGAGATGTTTCGTATTGCGTCAGACAACAACATTGACGAATACGCTGATTCGGTGTGCGAGTACATTAGAACGTGCGTTGAAGATGTCGTTCCCATAGCAACGATTAAAACATTCCCTAACCAGAAACCGTGGATTGATGGCAGCATTCGCATGAAACTGAAAGCGCGAACCACTGCTTTTAATCAGGGCAAGGTGTCTGGTAACATGACCGAATACAAACAGTGCAGCTATTCCCTCCGCAAGGCTATCAAACAAGCTAAGCGTCAGTACAGAGACAAAGTAGAATCTCAATTCAACGGCTCAGACACAAGAGGCATGTGGCAGGGTCTACAGTCAATCACGGACTACAGGAAGAAATCCAGCCCAGTCACGGACCAGGATGTCTTGCTCCCAGGCAGACTAAATAACTTTTTTGCCCGCTTTGAGGACAATACAGTGCCACTGACACGGCCTGCAACGAAAACATGCGGTCTCTCCTTCACTGCAGCCGAGGTGAGTAAGACATTTAAGCGTGTTAACCCTCGCAAGGCTGCAGGCCCAGACGGCATCCCCAGCCGCGCCCTCAGAGCATGCGCAGACCAGCTGGCCGGTGTGTTTACGGACATATTCAATCAATCCCTATACCAGTTTGCTGTTCCCACATGCTTCAAGGGGACCACCATTGTTCCTGTTCCCAAGAAAGCTAAGGTAACTGAGCTAAACGACTACCGCCCCGTAGCACTCACTTCCGTCATCATGAAGTGCTTTGAGAGACTAGTCAAGGACCATATCACCTCCACCCTACCTGACACCCTAGACCCACTCCAATTTGCTTACCGCCCAAATAGGTCCACAGACGATGCAATCTCAACCACACTGCCCTAACCCATCTGGACAAGAGGAATACCTATGTGAGAATGCTGTTCATCGACTACAGCTCGGCATTCAACACCATAGTACCCTCCAAGCTCGTCATCAAGCTCGAGACCCCGCCCTGTGCAACTGGGTACTGGACTTCTTGACGGGCCGCCCCCAGGTGGTGAGGGTAGGCAACAACATCTCCTCCCCGCTGATCCTCAACACTGGGGCCCCACAAGGGTGCGTTCTGAGCCCTCTCCTGTACTCCCTGTTCACCCACGACTGCATGGCCACGCACGCCTCCAACTCAATCATCAAGTTTGCGGACGACACAACAGTGGTAGGCTTGATTACCAACAACGACGAGACGGCCTACAGGGAGGAGGTGAGGGCCCTCGGAGTGTGGTGTCAGGAAAATAACCTCACACTCAACGTCAACAAAACTAAGGAGATGATTGTGGACTTCAGGAAACAGCAGAGGGAACACCCCCTATCCACATCGATGGAACAGTAGTGTAGAGGGTAGCAAGTTTTAAGTTCCTCGGCATACACATCACAGACAAACTGAATTGGTCCACTCACACAGACAGCATCGTGAAGAAGGCACAGCAGCGCCTCTTCAACCTCAGGAGGCTGAAGAAATTCGGCTTGTCACCAAAAGCACTCACAAACTTCTACAGATGCACAATCGAGAGCATCCTGGCGGGCTGTATCACCGCCTGGTACGGCAACTGCTCCGCCCTCAACCGTAAGTCTCTCCAGAGGGTAGTGAGGTCTGTACAACGCATCACCGGGGGCAAACTACCTGCCCTCCAGGACACCTACACCACCCGATGTTACAGGAAGGCCATAAAGATCATCAAGGACATCAACCACCCGAGCCACTGCCTGTTCACCCCGCTATCATCCAGAAGGCGAGGTCAGTACAGGTGCATCAAAGCTGGGACCGAGAGACTGAAAAACAGCTTCTATCTCAAGGCCATCAGACTGTTAAACAGCCACCACTAACATTGAGTGGCTGCTGCCAACACACTGACACTGACACTGACTCAACTCCAGCCACTTTAATAATGGGAACTGATGGGAAATGATGTAAATATATCACTAGCCACTTTAAACAATGCTACCTTATATAATGTTACTTACCCTACATTATTCATCCCATATGCATACGTATATACTGTACTCGATACCATCTACTGTATCTTGCCTATGCTGCTCTGTACCATCACTTATTCATATATCCTTATGTACATATTCTTTATCCCCTTACACTGTGTATAAGACAGTAGTTTTGGAATTGTTAGTTAGATTACTTGTTGGTTATTACTGCACTGTCGGAACTAGAAGCACAAGCATTTCGCCACACTCGCATTAACATCTGCTAACCATGTGTATGTGACAAATAAAATTTGATTTGATTTGATTTAATTCCCTGAATAGTTAATAACACCCAGTCTATTGAGAGAACGAAGGGGCCTAATTCACTCTGTCTTTTTGATCATTTCATTAAAGGGACTCTATGCTATTATCAGACACCATGTCATTTCTGGGATCAAATCAATTGACTCATGTTGTTACACAATTGTTGTTGATGTAAAGAATATTTGTTGGTCCGTGGTGTGTAATAAGGAGCAACCAGACGCTGCACTTGACACATTTATGTAATTGCTTATTCCAGTTACTAATAAGCATCGACCTATTAGGAAAATGACTGTAACAACTGGTAAATCCATATGGATTAATGAGGAATTTAACAATTGTATGGTTGATAGAGATGAGGCATAACAGATGACAAATAAGTCTGGTTGTACAACCGATTAGCAAATGTACTGCAAATTGAGTAATCACATGACTAAACTGAATAAAAAGAAGAAGAATCTACTCTATGAAACAAAGATAAATGACATAAAGAATGATAATAAAAGCTTTGGAGCACCTTCAATAAAATAACCTTGAATTACATTTTTGGGGAAAAAAAGGCAAACTCCATCATTCATTAATTCAGATAGCTCATTCATCACAAAACCAACTGATGACCAACTACTTTCATGATTTTTAAAATTGGATGACATGCCAGCAACAAACGCTGAATCGAACAAACGCTGAATCGAACAAACGCTGAATCGAACAAACGCTGAATCAAACAAACGCTGAATCAAACAAACGCTGGATCGAACAAACGCTGAATCGAACAAACGCTGAATCGAACAAATGCTGAATCGAACAAACGCTGAATCGAACAAACGCTGGATCAAACAAACGCTGAATCGAACAAACGCTGAATCGAACAAACGCTGGATCGAACAAACGCTGAATCGAACAAACGCTGAATCGAACAAACGCTGAATCAAACAAACGCTGAATCGAACAAACGCTGAATCAAACAAACGCTAAATCAAACAAACGCTGGAACGAACAAACGTACATTCCAAGTTTATCTTATCAAATTATGAAAGACAAGAATTGTAATTTTGAATTCTGTAAAGTCAGTGTATAAGAGATGAACAAATTAATGTTGTCTATCAACGATGACAAGCCCCCGGGGTCTGACAATCTGGACGGGGAATGACTGAGGATCATATCAGATGATATCGCCTCTCCAATGCCACATCTTCAATTTAAGCCTACTAGAAAGTGTGTGCCCTCAGGCCTGGAGGGAAGCTAAAGTCAATCCACTAGTAAAGCCCCCTTTACTGGCTCAAATAGCCGAGCAATCAGCCTGTTACCAACTCTTTTTAAAGTTTTGAAAAAAAAAACAGTGTTTGACCAGATACAATGCTATTTTACAGTAAACAAATTCACAACAGACTTTCTGCATACTTCTAGGGAAGGACAATCAACAAGCACAGCACTTACACAAATGACTGATGATTGGCTGAGAGAAATTGATGATAAAAACATTATGGGGGATGTTTTTGTTAGACTTCCGTGCAGCTTTTGACATTATCAATCATAATCTGCTGCTGTAAAAACACATGTGTTATTGCTTTACAACCCCTGTTAAATTGTGGATAAAGAGTTACCTGCCAAACAGAACACAGAGGGTGTTCTTTAATGGAAGCCTCTCCAACATAATCCAGGTAGAATCAGGAATTCCCCAGGGCAGCTGTCTAGGCCCCTTACTTGTTTAAATCTTTACTAACATGCCACTGGCTTTGAGTAAAGCCAGAGTGTCTATGTATGAGGATGACTCAACACTATACACATCAGCTACTACAGCGACTGAAATGACTGCAACACTCAACAAAGAGCTGCAGTTAGTTTCAGAATGGGTGGCAAGGAATAAGTTAGTCTTAAATATTCCCAAAACTAAAAGTGTTGTATTTGGGACAAATCATTCACTAAACCCTAAACCTCAACTAAATCTTGTAATGAATAATGTATAAATTGAGCAAGTTGAGGTGACTAAACTGCTTGGAGTAACCCTGGATTGTAAACTGTCATGGTCAAAACATGTTGATACAACAGTAGCTAAGATGGGGAGATGTCTGTCCATAATAAAGCACTGCTCTACCTTCTTAACAACACTATCAACAAGGCAGGTCCTACAGGTCCTAGTTTCTACCTTCTTAACAACACTATCAACATGGCAGGTCCCACAGGCCCTAGTTTCTACCTTCTAGACAGCACTATCAACAAGGCAGGTCCTACAGGTCCTAGTTTCTACCTTCTTAACAGCACTATCAACAAGGTAGGTCCTACAGGACCTAGTTTCAACCTTCTTAACAACACTATAAACAAGGCAGGTCCTACAGTCTCTAGTTTTGTCTCACCTGACCCACTGTTCAGTCGTGTGGTCAGCTGCCACAAAGAAGGACTTAGGAGAATTGCAATTGGCTCAGAACAGGACAGCACGTCTGGCTGAGAACAGAGCTGAAGAACTGAGCACCACAGCAGGTCCTTGGATGTACAGAGAGCTAATATTAAAAATATGCACGTCAATCTCTCCTGGCTCAAAATGGAGGAGAGATTGACTTCATCACTGCGTTATATTTATGAGAGGTATTGATATGTTGAATGTACCGAGCTGTCTGTTTAAACTGCTGGCACACAGATCAGACACCCATGCATACCCCACAAGACATGCCACCAGAGGTCTCTTCACAGTCCCCAAGTCCAGAACAGACTATGGGAGGCGCACAGTACTACATAGAGCCATGACTACATGGAACTCTATTCCACAGTACATAGAGCCATGACTGCATGGAACTCTATTCCACAGTACTACATAGAGCCATGCCTACATGGAACTCTATTCCACAGTACTACATAGAGCCATGACTACATGGAACTCTATTCCACAGTACTACATAGAGCCATGACTACATGGAACTCTATTCCACAGTACTACATAGAGCCATGACTACATGGAACTCTATTCCACAGTACTACATAGAGCCATGACTACATGAAACTCTATTCCACAGTACTACATAGAGCCATGACTACATGGAACTCTATTCCACATCAGGTAACTGATGCAGCAGTAGAATCAGATTAAAGAACAGCTAAAATACACCTAATGGAACAGCAGGGACTGTGAAGAGACACAAACATAGGCACAGACATGCTTATACAAACAAATGGTAACATACACACACACATGATAACATACACACTATACACACACCTACACATGTATTTAGTGGTGTAGATATGTGGTAGTGGAGTAGGGGCCTGAGGGAACACACTTATTGTGTTGTGAAATCTGCTATGAATGTATTGTAATGTTTTAAAAAAATGCATATATAACTGCCTTAATTTAGCTGGTTCCCAGGAAGAGTAGCTGCTGCCTTGACAGGAACTAATGGGGATCCATAATAAACCCAAGGACGAGTAGCTGCTGCCTTGACAGGAACTAATGGGGATCCATAATAAACCCAAGGACGAGTAGCTGCTGCCTTGACAGGAACTAATGGGATCCATAATAAACCCCAGGAAGAGTAGCTGCTGCCTTGGCAGGAATTAATGGGGATCCATAATAAACCTCACGAAGAGTAGCTGCTGCCTTGGCAGGAATTAATGGGGATCCATAATAAACCCCAGGAAGAGTAGCTGCTGCCTTGGCAGGAATGAATCGGGATCCATAATAAACCCAGGGAAGAGTAGCTGCTACCTTGGCAGGAACTAATGGGGATCCATAATAAACCCCAGGAAGAGTAACTGCTGCCTTGACAGGAACTAATGGGGATCCATAATAAACCTCACGAAGAGTAGCTGCTGCCTTGGCAGGAATTAATGGGGATCCATAATAATCCCCAGGAAGAGTAGCTGCTGTTTTGGCAGGAACTAATGGGGATCCATAATAATCCCCAGGAAGAGTAGCTACTGCCTTGGCAGGAACTAATGGGGATCCATAATAAACCCCAGGAAGAGTAGCTACTGCCTTGGCAGGAACTAATGGGGATCCATAATAAACCCCAGGAAGAGTAGCTGCTGCCTTGGCAACAGGAACTAATGGGGATCCATAATAAACTCCAGGAACAGTAGCTGCTGCCTTGGCAGGAACTAATGGGGATCCATAATAAACCCCAGGAAGAGTAGCTACTGCCTTGGCAGGAACTAATGGGGATCCATAATAATCCCCAGGAAGAGTAGCTGCTGTCTTGGCAGGAACTAATGGGGATCCATAATAATTCCCAGGAAGAGTAGCTGCTGCCTTGGCAGGAATTAATGGGGATCCATAATAATCCCCAGGAAGAGTAGCTGCTGTTTTGGCAGGAACTAATGGGGATCCATAATAATCCCCAGGAAGAGTAGCTACTGCCTTGGCAGGAACTAATGGGGATCCATAATAAACCCCAGGAAGAGTAGCTGCTGCCTTGGCAGGAACTAATGGGGATCCATAATAATCCCCAGGAAGAGTAGCTGCTGCCTTTGCAGGAACTAATGGGGATCCATAATAAATAGAAAATGCATAGGAAACAACCTCCTATATATCATCTACTGGGGCAACTTCCACTTCTCTCCTGGCATCTTCCCTGTCCTGTTACTCTTTAATTGATGTCAAATCAAGGTTGACTCAGTTTCATGAAGTGGAACAGACAGATGGACAGTAGTCTGAGGTCTCCCTCAACCTCTTCCTCCCTCTCTGAACAGATTCACTGCTGTTTGTGTGAATTATTTAGTGGTTGCCCGTCTTTTTCTCCTCTCTCCTCCCTTCATTGCTTCCTGTAGTGGAGGTAAAAGCTACCGTCTCCTCTCTCCTCCCTTCATTGCTTCCTGTAGTGGAGGTAAAAGCTACCGTCTCCTCTCTCCTCCCTTCATTGCTTCCTGTAGTGGAGGTAAAAGCTACCGTCTCCTCTCTCCTCCCTTCATTGCTTCCTGTAGTGGAGGTAAAAGCTACCGTCTCCTCTCTCCTCCCTTCATTGCTTCCTGTAGTGGAGGTAAAAGCTACCGTCTCCTCTCTCCTCCCTTCATTGCTTCCTGAAGTGGAGGTAAAAGCTACCGTCTCCTCTCTCCTCCCTTCATTGCTTCCTGTAGTGGATGTTTCTCCCTCTCCCTCTCTCTCCGTCTCCTCTCCCCCTCTCTCGCTCCTCACTTTCCCTCCCTCTCTGTCTCCCCCCTCACTCTGTCATCATCTCTCTGTATCCATCATAATCTCTCTGTATCCATCATCTCTGTATCCATCATCATCATCTCTGTATCCATCCCTCTCCTCCTCCACTCCTCTACTCATCCTCTCTAATCTCCTCCTCCACTCCTCTCTAATCTCCTCCACTCCTCTTATCTCTTCATTTCCTCCTCTCTAATCTCCTCCTCCTCTCCTCTCTCCTCCTCCTCCTCGTCTCTAATCTCCTCCTCCTCTCCTCTCTCCTCCTCCTCCTCGTCTCTAATCTCCTCCACTCCTCCTCTCTGTATCCATCAGCATCCTCCTGTGTCCATCTGGAGCCTCATTCATTATTAACACCAATAGCTCCAGAAAGGGTCACCCCTGCAGCCTTCTCTGTCATCCCTCTCTTCCTTCTTCACCTCCATCCCTCTCTCTCCACCTCTCCCTCTCTCCACCTCTCTCTCTCTCTCTCTCCTCTCTTTCTCTCTACTCTCTCTCCTCACTCTCTCTGTTCTGGATTAATGGTAGAGACAGAGACACACGTATGACGTAACAAGAGGATTTGACTTCAGAGACAATCTTCTTATCCTCTGTGTGGCCCCTCTGACCTATGCAATGCTATGGTTTGTCTACTATAACTGCTGTTACGCGGGGCGGAGCAGCTGAACCCAAATGCAGACTCAGACGCAAGGATTGATAACCAATGTATTTATTGAAAAGCGGGAGAGGAGATTGGGTGGGTAGTAGGGAATCCGGAATGAGGCTGAGGGCAAGGAGATTAGGAAGCAGGTCTGGAGCAGAATCCAATGAAGCAGTAGAGCAGGGATCCAGGCCAGAGAAGCAGGACTGAGGAGACGAGGGACTGGAGACAGGTCCCGGAGTCAGAGCAGGCGGGACTGTAGTGGAGAGAAAAAGCAGCGTGAGGCTAGGAACAAACAGCTAGAAATACGGGCTGACTGAGTAGAGATCTGGCAGCGTGGAAGTGGCAGGGCTGAGTATTTGTAGAGGTCTTGATTATGGAACAGGTTGCAGCTGGTGGGAATTGGTTACCACAGGATTACCAGGGTTACCAGAGGGTTACCAGGGTTACCACAGCATTACCACTGGGTTACCACAGGGTTACCACATGGTTACCAGGGTTACCACAGCATTACCACAGGGTTACCAGCATTACCACAGGGTTACCAGGGTTACCACAGGGTTAACAGCATTACCACAGGGTTACCAGGGTTAACAGCATTACCACAGGGTTACCAGGGTTAACAGCATTACCACAGGGTTAACATACACAGATTTTCAGTGTAAAGATCAAATGCAGCAGTTGTCAGTGTTGTAACATTCATGTTTATTACCAAATCATCTGACTTTACATCCTTACACTTTTGGACCTTCGATTTAAAACATTCATTTTTTTCCCCACATTCTTGCTTTTTCTTCTTTAAAAGAAAAACATTTAATTATATTTACCTCATAGTAACAACTGTACAAGGACAGTATAGTAGTACAATCATCTACTTAAACATGGATCTTACTTTAAAGTAAATTAAGTGACAACAAAATGACAGTTGAAGATAGCTCACCGTGGTTCTTTTCCATCGCGGGTTTGGACGATGAGCAATTTAAAGTTTATTTTTTATTAAGTTGACATATTAAGTTGAACATGTCTCTGCAAAATGCAGGAACTTTTTAAAACGTTACGGACAAAGATCGGAGTAAATCCCGGTCCTTTAGGGCTCTATTCAGTCTGTAAAAGGTGTAACACATTCCACGATAGAAATGTAAAGGTTGGACCGACATACGCAGCATTTATCCGGGGAATGCAGTCTCCGTTAAAGCGGGAAACATTTACATTTCAATCACGCTGTAAAGCTGAAGTTGCGCTATGCGGGATTGAATAGAGCCCCTTAGTCGGGTGTTTACATCAGACAGAGCACAGTGACAGCAGCAGCTTGTATGTACATGCACTAAAGTGCTACAGTGTTTTTTTTTTTTTTACAAAGGCATGCAGAGCAAATACGACCGCATCCCAAATGGCACCCTATTCCCTACATAGTGCACTACTTTAGACCAGAGTCCTATGGGGCCCTATTCCCTACATAGTGCACTACTTTAGAACAGAGTCCTATGGGGCCCTATTCCCTATATTGTGCACTACTTTAGACCAGAGTCCTATGGGGCCCTATTCCCTACATAGTGCACTACTTTAGACCAGAGTCCTATGGGGCCCTATTCCCTATATAGTGCACTACTTTAGACCAGAGTCCTATGGGGCCCTATTCCCTACATAGTGCACTACTTTAGACCAGAGTCCTATGGGGCCCTATTCCCTATATAGTGCACTACTTTAGACCAGAGTCCTATGGGGCTCTATTCCCTATATAGTGCACTACTTTAGACCAGAGTGCTATGGGGCCCTATTCCCAATATAGTGCACTACTTTAGACCAGAGCCCTATGGGACCCTATTCCCTACATAGTGCACTACTTTAGACCAGAGTCCTATGGGGCCCTATTCCCTACATAGTGCACTACTTTAGACCAGAGTCCTATGGGGCCCTATTCCCTATATAGTGCACTACTTTAGACCAGAGTCCTATGGGGCCCTATTCCCAATATAGTGCACTACTTTAGACCAGAGCCCTGTGGGGCCCTATTCCCTACATAGTGCACTACTTTAGACCAGAGCCCTATGGGGCCCTATTCCCTATATAGTGCACTACTTTAGACCAGAGTCCTATGGGGCCCTATTCCCTATATAGTGCACTACTTTAGACCAGAGCTCTATTCCCTATATAGTGCACTACTTTAGACCAGAGCTCTATTCCCTATATAGTGCACTACTTTAGACCAGAGTCCTATGGGGCCCTATTCCCTATATAGTGCACTACTTTAGACCAGAGCTCTATTCCCTATATAGTGCACTACTTTAGACCAGAGCTCTATTCCCTATATAGTGCACTACTTTAGACCAGAGCTCTATTCCCTATATAGTGCACTACTTTAGACCAGAGCACTATTCCCTATATAGTGCACTACTTTAGACCAGAGCTCTATTCCCTATATAGTGCACTACTTTAGACCAGAGTCCTATGGGGCCCTATTCCCTATATAGTGCACTACTTTAGACCAGAGCTCTATTCCCTATATAGTGCACTACTTTAGACCAGAGCTCTATTCCCTATATAGTGCACTACTTTAGACCAGAGTCCTATGGGGCCCTATTCCCTATATAGTGCACTACTTTAGACCAGAGCTCTATTCCCTATAGTGCACTACTTTAGACCAGAGCTCTATTCCCTATGTAGTGCACTACTTTAGACCAGAGTCCTATGGGGCCCTATTCCCTATATAGTGCACTACTTTAGACCAGAGCTCTATTCCTATATAGTGCACTACTTTAGACCAGAGCTCTATTCCCTATATAGTGCACTACTTTAGACCAGAGTCCTATGGGGCCCTATTCCCTATATAGTGCACTACTTTAGACCAGAGCTCTATTCCCTATATAGTGCACTACTTTAGACCAGAGCTCTATTCCCTATATAGTGCACTACTTTAGACCAGAGTCCTATGGGGCCCCCTATTCCCTATATAGTGCACTACTTTAGACCAGAGCTCTATTCCCTATATAGTGCACTACTTTAGACCAGAGCTCTATTCCCTATATAGTGCACTACTTTAGACCAGAGCTCTATTCCCTATATAGTGCACTACTTTAGACCAGAGCCCTATTCCCTATATAGTGCACTACTTTAGACCAGGATCCATAGAGCCCCTATTCCCTATGTAGTGCACGACTTTAGACCAGAGCCATATGGGGCCTATTTAGACCCCCTATTCATAGTGCACTACTTTAGACCAGAGCCCTATTCCCTATATAGTGCACTACTTTAGACCAGAGCCCTATTCCCTATATAGTGCACTACTTTAGACCAGAGCTCTATTCCCTATTCCCTATAGTGCACTACTTTAGACCAGAGCCCTATTCCCTATATAGTGCACTACTTTAGACCAGAGCCCTATTCCCTATATAGTGCACTACTTTAGACCAGAGCCCTATGGGGCCCTATTCCCTACATAGTGCACTACTTTAGACCAGAGCTCTATGGGGCCCTATTCCCTATATAGTGCACTATTTTAGACCAGAGCCCTATGGAACCCTATTCCCTATATAGTGCACTACTTTAGACCAGAGTCCTATGGAACACTATTCCCTATATAGTGCACTACTTTAGACCAGAGCCCTATAGAACCCTATTCCCTATATAGTGCACTACTTTAGACCAGAGCCCTATGGGGCCCTATTCCCTATATAGTGCACTACTTTAGACCAGAGCCCTATTCCCTATATAGTGCACTAATTTAGACCAGAGCCCTATAGAACCCTATTCCCTATATAGTGCACTACTTTAGACCAGAGCCCTATGGGGCCCTATTCCCTATATAGTGCACTACTTTAGACCAGAGCCCTATTCCCTATATAGTGCACTACTTTAGACCAGAGCCCTATGGTGAATGCATTCAGTTGTACAACTGACTACCCCCCTTCCCTATGTGAATAGGATGCCATTTGGGATAGCCGCCTATGTGACTGATATTTGTTACAACTTCCTCCCACGTATGCATAAGGGCTATTCAGTTGCTATCTTCCCTCTCTTCTTCTACACATTTACAGAGTTGAACATTCATTTCAACATATAGAAGTACATTACATGAGTAACTGACATCATGGATTCACTTCCTCGGCCAACAGGAAGCAGTATTTTTTTTTTTTAACATTTTTTTTTTTTTGTCTCAACATTTGTTTATTTGTTTATTCTACAAATACACGTGAGTAGTCTGACTTCAAGCTTCGAAGGAACCAACAGTAACACAAGATATGTTCAACTGAATAAGAAAATAGTTTAAGAGTATTTACACACAGCACAGAATATAACAAATTATATTTATATGCAAAATAAACAAAAACATAAACCAACAGAAAATGTGTGAACCTTTATGTTCATACCGGTATTATAATAACGGGTTTTCTCTCGACATCTGAAAATGTGTTTATTATATGACTCATATGTATATACAGTACCAGTCAAAAGTTAGGACACATCTACTCATTCAAGGGTTTTTCTTTATTTTTACTATTTTCTACATTGTAGAATAATAGTGAAGACATCAAAACTATGAAATAACACACATGGAATCATGTAGTAACCAAAATAAGTGTTAAACAAATCAAAATATATTTTATATTTGAGATTGTTCAAAGTAGCCACCCTTTGCCTTGATGACAGCTTTGCACACTCTTGGCATTCTCTCAACCAGCATCATGAGGAATGCTTTTCCAACAGTCTTGAAGGAGTTCCCACATATGTTGAGCACTTGGCGGCTGCTTTTCCTTCACTCTACGGTCCAACTCATCCCAAGCCATCTTGTTTGGGTTGAGGTCGAGTGATTGTGGAGGCCAGGTCATCTGATGCAGCACTCCATCACTCTCCATATTGGTCAAATAGCCCTTGCACATCCTGGATGTATGTTTTGGGTCATTGTCCTGTTGAAAAGCAAATGATAATCCCACTAAGCCCAAACCAGATGGGATGGCTGCAGAATGCTGTGGTAGCCATGCTGGTTAAGTGTGCCTTCAATTCTAAATAAATAATTGATAATGTCACCAGCAAAGCACCCCCACACCATCACACCTCCTCCTCCATGCTTCACGGTGGGGAACACACATGCAGAGATCATCCGTTCAACTACTCTGCGTCTCACAAAGACACGGCGGTTGGACAGACTTCCACCGGTCTAATGTCCATTGCTCGTGTTTCTTGGCCCAAGCAAGTCTCCACTCCTCCCTCCCTCATGAAGGCCTGATTCACGCAGTCTCCTCTGAACAGTTGATGTTGAAATGTGTCTGTTAACTGAACTCTGTGAAGCATTTATTTGGACAGCAATCTGTGGTGCAGTGCTTTGCTGGTGACACTGTCAGTGATTTATTTAGAATTCAAGGCACACTTAACCAGCATGGCTACCACAGCATTCTGCAGTGATACACCATCCCATCTGGTTTGGGCTTAGTGGGACTATCATTTGTTTTTCAACAGGACAATGACCCAAAACACACCTCCAGGCTGTGTAAGGGCTATTTGACAAATAAGGAGAGTGATGGAGTGCTGCATCAAATGACCTGGCCTCCACAATCACCCGACCGCAACCAAATTTAGATGGTTTGGGATGAGTTGGACCGTAGAGTGAAGGAAAAGCAGCCAACAAGTGCTCAGCATATGTAGGAACTCCTTCAAGACTTTTGGAAAAGTATTCCAGGTGAAGCTGGTTGAGAGAATGCCAAGAGTGTGCAAATTTGTCATCAATGCAAAGGGTGGCTACTTTGAACAATCTCAAATATAAAATATATATTTGATTTGTTTAACACTTTTTTGGATACTGCATGATTCCATATGTGTTATTTCATAGTTTTGATGTCTTCACTATTATTCTACAATGTAGAAAATAGTAAAAAATAAAGAAAAACCCTTGAATGTGTAGGTGTGTCCAAATGTTTCATTGGTACTGTATATATATATATATATATATATATATATATATATATATTGCATACATATATATACACATGTGGAACTATGAGTAAATCAAGTAGAGGCACATCTGACGGTAATGTTTGGATGATGTCATTGTTTTTGTTGTTACAGTACTATCCAGGTTCTTTTGAGTTCCTGGTTGGTTAGCTGGTGCTACAGGGGCTCAACCCTGTTACAAATCCCCCTCCCCTACGAATCCCTACGAGAGTGGGAGGGAGGGGGGTCTGAGGTACCCTGTCTAGTCAGGCTCAATGTGGACAAGAGAAGAGGAGGAGTGGAGAAGAGGAGGAGTAGGGAGGAGTGGAGAAGAGGAGGAGTGGAGAAGAGGAGTAAGGAGGTGTGGAGAAGAGGAGTAGGGAGAAGTAAGGAGGAATGGAGGAGGAGAGAGTGTGGACAGTTCCATCAGGAGAGAAGCAGGAGGGAGGAGAGGGAGTAGAGAGGAGGACTAGGAAAGATGGGTCTGAGGTACTGGCAGGGGTATGGTGAGAAAGAGAGTGGAGCAGGTAAAAAGGGAGTTAAGGAGAACAGGGGTATGGTGATGGTTCCTGTTGTGATTCTGCTGGTCCAGTCTCATCCAGGTCTGGTATAGAGGTGGTCCCAGTCCCGGTCTTACTGGTCCCAGTCACCATGGGGAAGGTGAACCATCGCTCTGTGACGTCTAGCCAGCCTCGGGGGGAGGAGGGGGCTGCCCAGCGGGAGGGGGGGCGGCGGTTGGCTGGCCTCGCCGGACGCAGGAAACACGACTCCAGGGGCGGAGCCACTGGGGAGCGAGGGAGGTCCTTCAGGAGGATGTAGATGTGTGTGTGAGAGAGAGAGAGAGAGAGACAAAATAGCTTCCTATATTCATAGGTTTTCATGATGATTCTTTTAAGAATTAGAAAAAGACATTACCCAAGACAGAAGAAAAGAAGTATTAACAAAAGTAAGTGTGATTAAAACAGGAAAACAAATAATGACCACAGTATAGCTCTATCAGGAGGAACTACAGTGTGATGAAACAGGTGGAGAAGCTAGTTAGTTAGCATGAATGATGATGATCACATTCATACTCCACTCCACTGCGGTGGTATAAAACGTGCCCCCCCCCCTCGGTTCTATGTATCATATGAATAAGGTAAATCTAAACCGCACGTCTACAGATGAGGGGGTGGAAACAGAACACCGGGATGGAGGAAGAGTTTCTGCCTTCACAGATGAGGGGGTGGAAACAGAACACCGGGATGGAGGTGTTTCTGCCTTCACAGATGAGGGATGGAAACAGAACACCGGGATGGAGGAAGTGTTTCTGCCTTCACAGATGAGGGGTGGAAACAGACCACCTGGATGGAGGTGTTTCTGCCTTCACAGATGAGGGGATGGAAACAGAACACCGGGATGGAGGAAGTGTTTCTGCCTTCACAGATGAGGGGGTGGAAACAGACCACCTGGATGGAGGTGTTTCTGCCTTCACAGATGAGGGGGTGGAAACAGAACACCTGGATGGAGGCAGTGTTTCTGCCTTCACAGATGAGGGATGGAAACAGAACACCGGGATGGAGGAAGTGTTTCTGCCTTCACAGATGAGGGGATGGAAACAGACCACCGGGATGGAGGAAGTGTTTCTGCCTTCACAGATGAGGGGTGGAAACAGAACACCGGGATGGAGGAAGTGTTTCTGCCTTCACAGATGAGGGATGGAAACAGAACACCGGGATGGAGGAAGAGTTTCTGCCTTCACAGATGAGGGGGTGGAAACAGACCACCGGGATGGAGGAAGTGTTTCTGCCTTCACAGATGAGGGGATGGAAACAGAACACCGGGATGGAGGAAGTGTTTCTGCCTTCACAGATGAGGGGGTGGAAACAGAACACCGGGATGGAGGAAGTGTTTCTGCCTTCACAGATGAGGGGGTGGAAACAGAACACCGGGATGGAGGAAGTGTTTCTGCCTTCACAGATGAGGGGGTGGAAACAGACCACCGGGATGGAGGAAGTGTTTCTGCCTTCACAGATGAGGGGTGAAACAGACCACCTGGATGGAGGAAGTGTTTCTGCCTTCACAGATGAGGGGTGGAAACAGAACACCGGGATGGAGGAAGTGTTTCTGCCTTCACAGATGAGGGGGTGGAAACAGAACACCGGGATGGAGGAAGTGTTTCTGCCTTCACAGATGAGGGGGTGGAAACAGAACATCGGATGGAGGAAGTGTTTCTGCCTTCACAGATGAGGGGTGGAAACAGAACACCTGGATGGAGGAAGTGTTTCTGCCTTCACAGATGAGGGGTGGAAACAGAACACCTGGATGGAGGAAGTGTTTCTGCCTTCACAGATGAGGGGTGGAAACAGAACACCGGGATGGAGGAAGTGTTTCTGCCTTCACAGATGAGGGGTGGAAACAGAACACATGGAGGAAGAGTTTCTGCCTTCACAGATGAGGGGTGGAAACAGAACACCGGGATGGAGGAAGTGTTTCTGCCTTCACAGATGAGGGGGTGGAAACAGACCACCTGGATGGAGGTGTTTCTGCCTTCACAGATGAGGGGGTGGAAACAGAACACCGGGATGGAGGAAGTGTTTCTACCTTCACAGATGATGCTCAGAAATAAGGAAGGATAGAAGTGTATAAAAAAATATATATATTTATTTGAATCTGATGTTACGAAGCCTATTTTCTAGCCTACTTTTAGAAGCATTATCCAAATCAATGCATCAATGAACCAATCAATCAACAGGTAAGTCGTACCCAGGAAATGACAGTACATAACATTAAATGATAGCGCTACCATGGAAGCGTACTAGAGGTCGACCATATTTGAACACTGAAAAAACCAACCACATGTTGACTTTCAGTTTCATCACATCCACTCAGCATGCAGCCACGTTTAGC